>NC_091181.1:43543396-43593396 GCF_040958095.1 Procambarus clarkii | reverse complement strand
CTGGACGTATCGTGTGGACGACCAGGGTCGTCTGGACGACCAGGGTCGCCTGGACGTACCGTGTGGACGACCAGGGTCCCCTGGACGTGCCGTGTGGACGACCAAGGTCGCCTGGGAGTGTCGTGTGGACGACCAGGGTCGCCTGGGAGTGTCGTGTGGACGACCAGGGTCGCCTGGGAGTGTCGTGTGGACGACCAGGGTCGCCTGGACCTACCGTGTGGACGACCAGGGTCGCCTGGACCTACCGTGTGGACGACCAGGGTCGTCTGGACGTACCGTGTGGACGACCAGGGTCGCCTGGACGTACCGTGTGGACGACCAGGGTCGCCTGGACGTACCGTGTGGACGACCAGGGTCGCCTGGACGTGTCGTGTGGACGACCAGGGTCGCCTGGACGTACCGTGTGGACGACCAGGGTCGCCTGGACGTACCGTGTGGACGACCAGGGTCGCCTGGACGTACCGTGTGGACGACCAGGGTCGCCTGGACGTACCGTGTGGACGACCAGGGTCGCCTGGACGTACCGTGTGGACGACCAGGGTCGCCTGGACGTACCGTGTGGACGACCAGGGTCGTCTGGACGTACCGTGTGGACGACCAGGGTCGCCTGGACGTACCGTGTGGACGACCAGGGTCGCCTGGACGTACCGTGTGGACGACCAAGGTCGCCTAGACGTACCGTGTGTTCGACCAGGGTCGCCTGGACGTACCGTGTGGATGACCAGGGTCGCCTGGAGTAGTAGGGTGTAAGCGCCACAGGGGAATTTTTTTTTCTGGGAGAAAATTCCCCTGTAGCGCTTCGGGGGTTTCAGGTGAATTTGTAAATTCCCGTGTAGCGCTTGGGGGGTTTCAGGTGAATTTGGGGACTCACAGATTTGGAATTAAGGAATTCTTATGAGGAAAATAATTTCTGAGATTTTAGAAGTTTTGTAAGGTTTCTTATAATGAAAATAATTTCCGAGACTTAGAAGCTTAGAAGTTTGTTAAAGGGCTTATGATGAAAATAATTTCCGAGACTTAGAAAATTGTTAAAGGTCTTATGGGAGAAATTCAAATTCGTGTTTATGAGCCAGGGTTTTCAGGTAAAGTTTGTCAGTCACAGATTTTTAGAAGTTGTTAAAGTTCTTATAATTAAAAATAATGTCATACGAGTATGGACTGTTTTGTGTGCGTATCCATGTGTACTATTGTCAAGACCGACAGACACGTGAAGCTATGTGTGTTTATGTGTACCTGTAATTGAACCACACCCCCCTCCCTCCCCCCTTACCTCGCAATCTGTCGCCTCACCTGTGTTTACTTTAGACGTCATCCAGACACGGCCTTCAGGTCACCTCTGTAATCGTATCTTATCTTCTCCATAATAATATCTGGACCGTCCCTCTCTCTCTCTCTCCTCCTATTTCCTTACAACTATTTTCAGAGTTTCAAATAATCATAGAAGTTTATTTATATGTTTATGACCGAATTTGTAGAAAGACCATTTTCAGAGAATATTGTCTTAGATGTTTTGTTAAGGAAAACAGAAAACTTAGCCATAACATTTAGTTTTATATTCATTTACGGCTATTTCACCTGTAAAGACCAAAATTGAACAGAGCCCAGTTATAGCCAGAATTTCGTCAGAGACCATTTTATACCTAAAAATGAACAGAGTCCACTTTGTGAGCAAAATTAGTCAGAGACAGT
Organism: Procambarus clarkii; assembly: GCF_040958095.1. Lineage (NCBI taxonomy): Eukaryota > Metazoa > Arthropoda > Malacostraca > Decapoda > Cambaridae > Procambarus > Procambarus clarkii. Next base: position 43,591,707 of record NC_091181.1, on the reverse strand, counting down.
TTTAAGCTCAAATTTCATCAGAGTCCAATTATCAACAGAAATTCGCCAGAGTCTACTTTGAAAGCAAATTAGTCAGAGACAGTTTTAAGCTCAAATTTCATCAGAGTCCTGTAATCTGTGAAAATTTGACAGAGTCCATTTTATAGCCAATTTTTCGTCAGAGTCCAGTTTATGCTCAAATTCTCCAGAGTCTACTTTGAGAGCAAAATTCATCAGAGTCCAGTTCTTGATCGAAATTAATCAGAGTCCAATTGAAGACCCAAATTTGACAGAGACCACATTTTTGCTACTAGCAGCCCAATCCCCCTTAAATTTTAAACAGTCATATTTCAGTCATAGTAAAATAAGATCAAGTCAGTTACTGAGCTCCAGCTCTCGTCCCCACCTTAGTTCTCTTTCGTATCTTTGTAAATAACCCATCAATTTCCCTGAAATTTTTACCATCTGTATTTCAGACATAGTAAATATGAAGTAAACAAATATAAAACTCTAGCTCTTGTCCTCTGTCCAAGTTCACTCATGTAAATTCATTACTATCAGTCCAAATCCCCCTGAGATTTAAACACCCAACTACATTTTCAGACATAGTAAATAAAAACCAGTTCAGTTATCAAGTTTCAACTCTTGTGCCCCAGCTTAGTTCATTTTGTACAAGTTCTTTATTTTCCAACTAAATCACCCTGAGATTTAAAATCACCTTATTTTCTAACGTAGTAAAATTAATCTGGACATTAGCCAAGTTCCATTTCTTCAGCCTTAGATCATCAGACATAAATATATCCGATCAAGTCCATCTCCAGCCTAACTCTTATCCGAGTACACACATAACCCCAACCTGTGTAATTATCTTTCACCCCCTCCCACCTTCCTCCATCTCATCTCATCTCACCTTACCCTTTCCCTCCCTTACCTTCTCATCCCCAACGTATCCAAACCTTCAATAATCATACTGTATTTGCATATTTTCTCTATATTCAGCTGTGTTCTTCACATTTTGTCCATGTTTTCTGTGTTCATTCCATGTTCTACAAATGTTCACAGCATGCTCAGTTCAATTCTTTTCACCTGTTTTTTCTCATTTTTTCTGTAATCTTTCTCTTAGTCTCATTATGTTCTCTACAAATTCTAGTCATATTTTCTATGTACATCATATGTTCTCTGTATAACTTTTATACTCAATATTCATGTTCTCAATGTTCTTAGCTTGTTCTTCACATGTTCAGTGTTCATTCTTTGTAATCCCTATTCTCCTTATCATGTTTTCATGTTCTCTGTAAGTTCATATTCCCTGCATGTTCACTGTATTCATCAACTTTTCTTACATATGTTCTTTGCCATGTTCCCCATATGTTCTCTAGGTTTTTCCCCTTACATGTTATTTAACGTTCCTTAACTAAAAAAATCTTTCGCCAATCAACTAAAACATAGTCACTTTCGTCATTTCTCAACTAAACTTATTATCCAGTCAACTAAAAATAGTCAGAAATAGCCTCGTTCAACACTGTTCTTAACTAAAACAACCTTTCTCTTAGCTAAAAATTGTCAAAGGAAACTTCTTTCAGCACTTTCTTAACAGCCGCTATGTTTCATCAAGTAAGAAAAAATTGTCAAAGGAAACTTTCCAAAACTGTTCATAACTAAACTTATTCCCTAGTCATCAGAAAATAACCGTGTTCTTCATGTTTCCTTGTCATTTCTTAACTGAAATATCACTTCTCTCATCTGAAAATAGTCAGGATTAATCTCTTTCAACACCGTTCTTAACTAAAACAACCTTTCACTTAGCTAAAAATTGTCAAAGGAAACTTCTTTCAGCACTGTTCATAACTAACTTTATCCTTCGTCAAGTAAGAAAATATAGTCAAAGATATCTATCATCGTCGTTCTTAACTGACATTTATACTTTGTGGAGCACTAAAAATAGTCAAATGTAACTTTTTCAACACTTTCGTAACTAAAATTATATGTCGTTAAGTAAGAAAAATAGTCAAAGGTGCTCTCCGTTACACCAAAGTTACTCTTCGAGAAATCAAAGACACTCTTCAATACATCAAGGACTTACTCAAAGACACCAAAGTTACACTCTAAGACATCCTTCGAGACATCAAAGACATCCTTTAAGACTTCAAGGGCACTCTTCGAGATATCAAAAGACACTCTCAAACACTCAAAATTTACTCGCATCCTCAAAGTTATTCTCAGTCATCAAAAAGTTAATCTCAGTCATCAAAATGCTATTCTCTAAGTAGCCTTTCGTTCATCAGAGAAACTTTCTAAGACATCTTCGTTCATTAAAGTTAATCTCAGAGGCATAAAAGTTATTCTCGAGCTATCAAAATTAATCTCTAAAACAACAAAAGTTAATCTCTGTCATCAAAGTTGATCTGCAAGATATCTTCGAGACATCAAAGTTACTTTTCATTACATCAAAGACGCATTCAAATACTACCCATGTTCTCAGAAGTCATTCTCAAAGTCATCAAAGTTATTCAAAGAGCTAACAAAAGTTATTCTCAGAGTCACCTTCGTTCTTCAGAGAAACTTTCCAAAACATCTTTGTTCATCAAAGTTATTCTCGGAGTCATCAAAAGGTATTCTCTAACTCACTTTGGTCATTAAAGTTAATTTCTATGTTATAAAAGTTTGTCTCAGAGACATCTAAAGTTAATCTTAGAGTTATCAAATGTAATCTCTAACTCACTTTGTTCATCAAAGTTGATCTCAGAGTTAACAAAGGTAATCTCTAACTCACTTTCGTTCAACATATTAATTCTCTAAGTCCTCAAAGTTATTCTCTAAGACAACAAAGGTATTCTCTAAGACAACAAAGTCTTTCTCAGAGCTATCAAACTTGTTCTCAAAAGTCATCAAAGTTATTCCAAGAGACGTCAAAGTTAATCCAAGACATCATCTTTCATCAAAGATATTCTCTCTAAGCCATCAATGTTCTTCTCTAAGACATAAAAGTTATTCTCTATGTCATCAAAAAGTTATTCTCTGAGCTAACAAAATACTACTCATGTTCTCAAAGACGTTCTCCAATTCATCAAAGTTGTTTCAAAGACATCAAAGTTAATCTCAGAGTTATCCCAAGACATTCTCAAAGTCATCTAAAGTTATTCTCTAAGACATCAAAGTTATTCTAAGAGTTATCAAAGTTATTCTCAGTCATGATATGTTATTCTCTAACTCACTTCCATTCATCAAAGACATTCTCTAAGCCCTCAAAGTTATTCTCTAAGACAACAAAGTCATTCCCAGAGTCATCAAAAAGTTATTCTTCGAAACATAAAATTTGCTCTGTAAGATATCTTCGTTCATCAAACTTATTCTCATAGATATCTAAAGTTATTCTCAGAACAATCAAAAGTTATTCTAAGACAACAAAAGTTATTCTCAGAGGTACCCAAAGCTATTCTCAGAGTCACCTTCGTTCGTCAGAGAAACTTTCAAAACATCTTTGTTCATCAAACTTGTTTTCAAAGTCATCAAAAGTTAATCTAAGACATCTTCTTTCATCAAAGTTATTTTCAGAGACATCTAAAGTTATTCTCAGAGTCATCAAAGTGATCTCTAATTCACCTTCGTTCTCCCAAAGTTGTTCTCTAAGACACCTTCGTTCATCAAAGAAACTCTCCTTCTTCCATCATGTTATTCTTTAAGACATCTTCAGTCATAAAATTTCTCTCCAAAATGTAACTAGTTCAGCTTTTCATACCAAACCTGCATTTCTGTTAAAACATATTTTCTTAGTTGCTTTACCCTAAAACTGTTCTCTGAACTACACTGTTCAAACCTACGTAACCTATCCTCTCCACCCAATGTTACTTAGTTAACGGAACGTTCCTAAACCTAACTTTACCTATCCTAACATAACTTACATTACCTTACCTATCTTACCTAACTTTACCTATCTTACCTAACTTAACCTGCATAACCTAACTTTACCTATGTTACCTTACCTTACCTATCTTACCTAACCTAACCTAACTTTACCTATCCTAACTTAACTTACCTAACTTATTCTGCTTAACCTAACTTACCTACATTACCTAACTTAACCTGCTTAACCTAACTTACATAATTTAACCTAACTTTACCTATCCTAACATAACTTACCTTACCTTACCTATCTTACCTAACTTTACCTATCTTACCTAACTTACCTACATTACCTAACTTAACCTGCTTAACCTAACTTACATAATTTAACCTAACTTTACCTATCCTAACATAACTTACCTTACCTTACCTATCTTACCTAACTTTACCTATCTTACCTAACTTACCTACATTACCTAACTTAACTTAACCTGCTTAACCTAACTTACCTTACCTTACCTAACTTATATAACTTATCTTACCTATCCTAACGTAACCTAACTTGCTTTACCTAACTTAATCTTACATTCCCAAACTGATGTATCCTAACTTATCTAGTCAAACCAGACATGATCTAACTTAAGTAGTCCTTCTTGTCTTTGTGTTTCGTCAATCATTGTCTCATATTCATTTACTCATTTCATTAGTTAATTTCTCAAATGGTCACTTATGCATTTCAAGTGCTATTTGTTTGAGATTGGATATTTAAGCATTTCAAAGAATTATAATTTCTCAAATGGTCACTTATGCATTTCAAGTGCTATTTGTTAGAGATTTGGATATTTAAGCATTTCAAAGAATTTTTGTTATATATGGGCATTTACTCATTTCAAGGGATAATTTCTCAAATGGACGTTTTTGCATTTCAAGTGTTATTTGTTTAAGATTGGGTATTTAACCATTTCAAAGGATTTTTTGTTATATATGGGAACTTACTCGTTTCAAGGGCTAATTTCTCAAATGGTCATTTTTGCAGATCAAGGGTTATTTGTTAAAGTTCATCAAGTTGCCCATAAGTTGTATTTATTATGTTTGTTATCATATGTTCTTATTCCCCAACCCCTTAACCTAACCTCTTGTAATCTTAGTGTATTTAGTAGGTTCTATCTTATGTTCTTATTCCCCAACCCTTTAACCTAACCTTTCAGATGTAGTTTGTTGAATATATTATCCTTTTCCTAACCTTTCAGATGTAGTTTTGTTTCTCCTTTTTGTATATTTTTACCCAAACCCACCATCCCACTTAACCATCTTTCCTTCTTTACTTTGATTCTCCTACTCCTTCTAACCCTCCTTTTCTATCTCTCTCCCTTATTCTCTCTCTTCCTCCCCCTCTCTCTCCCTCATTTGCTCAAATGCTCTCTTGTTTCTCAATTCAAGTCTTAGTGCTCCCATGCCCACACTCTCTCTCATTCTCTCTTCTTTGGTCCCATTTTCTTCCTCCCCCTCTCTCTTACTCCTTGCTCTTCCTTAATGCTCTCACTCCCTTGAGCTCTTGTTTCTCAATTTCAAGTCTTAGTAGATCTGATTCTTTACTATTGTAATTTTTATTATTACTATAATAAAGAATGAACTTATATGTGAAAACAAAGTAAAAGAAGGAAAGAAGGTTAAGTGGGATGGTGGGTTTGGGTAAAAATATACAAAAAGGAGAAACAAAACTACATCTGAAAGGTTAGGAAAAGGATAATATATTCAACAAACTACATCTGAAAGGTTAGGTTAAAGGGTTGGGGAATAAGAACATATGATAACAAACATAATAAATACAACTTATGGGCAACTTGATGAACTTTAACAAATAACCCTTGATCTGCAAAAATGACCATTTGAGAAATTAGCCCTTGAAACAAGTAAGTTCCCATATATAACAAAAAATCCTTTGAAATGGTTAAATACCCAATCTTAAACAAATAACACTTGAAATGCAAAAACGTCCATTTGAGAAATTATCCCTTGAAATGAGTAAATGCCCATATATAACAAAAATTCTTTGAAATGCTTAAATATCCAAATCTCTAACAAATAGCACTTGAAATGCATAAGTGACCATTTGAGAAATTATAATTCTTTGAAATGCTTAAATATCCAATCTCAAACAAATAGCACTTGAAATGCATAAGTGACCATTTGAGAAATTAACTAATGAAATGAGTAAATGAATATGAGACAATGATTGACGAAACACAAAGACAAGAAGGACTACTTAAGTTAGATCATGTCTGGTTTGACTAGATAAGTTAGGATACATCAGTTTGGGAATGTAAGATTAAGTTAGGTAAAGCAAGTTAGGTTACGTTAGGATAGGTAAGATAAGTTATATAAGTTAGGTAAGGTAAGGTAAGTTAGGTTAAGCAGGTTAAGTTAAGTTAGGTAATGTAGGTAAGTTAGGTAAGATAGGTAAAGTTAGGTAAGATAGGTAAGGTAAGGTAAGTTATGTTAGGATAGGTAAAGTTAGGTTAAATTATGTAAGTTAGGTTAAGCAGGTTAAGTTAGGTAATGTAGGTAAGTTAGGTAAGATAGGTAAAGTTAGGTAAGATAGGTAAGGTAAGGTAAGTTATGTTAGGATAGGTAAAGTTAGGTTAAATTATGTAAGTTAGGTTAAGCAGGTTAAGTTAGGTAATGTAGGTAAGTTAGGTTAAGCAGAATAAGTTAGGTAAGTTAAGTTAGGATAGGTAAAGTTAGGTTAGGTTAGGTAAGATAGGTAAGGTAAGGTAACATAGGTAAAGTTAGGTTATGCAGGTTAAGTTAGGTAAGATAGGTAAAGTTAGGTAAGATAGGTAAGGTAATGTAAGTTATGTTAGGATAGGTAAAGTTAGGTTTAGGAACGTTACGTTAACTAAGTAACATTGGGTGGAGAGGATAGGTTACGTAGGTTTGAACAGTGTAGTTCAGAGAACAGTTTTAGGGTAAAGCAACTAAGAAAATATGTTTTAACAGAAATGCAGGTTTGGTATGAAAAGCTGAACTAGTTACATTTTGGAGAGAAATTTTATGACTGAAGATGTCTTAAAGAATAACATGATGGAAGAAGGAGAGTTTCTTTGATGAACGAAGGTGTCTTAGAGAACAACTTTGGGAGAACGAAGGTGAATTAGAGATCACTTTGATGACTCTGAGAATAACTTTAGATGTCTCTGAAAATAACTTTGATGAAAGAAGATGTCTTAGATTAACTTTTGATGACTTTGAAAACAAGTTTGATGAACAAAGATGTTTTGAAAGTTTCTCTGACGAACGAAGGTGACTCTGAGAATAGCTTTGGGTACCTCTGAGAATAACTTTTGTTGTCTTAGAATAACTTTTGATTGTTCTGAGAATAACTTTAGATATCTATGAGAATAAGTTTGATGAACGAAGATATCTTACAGAGCAAATTTTATGTTTCGAAGAATAACTTTTTGATGACTCTGGGAATGACTTTGTTGTCTTAGAGAATAACTTTGAGGGCTTAGAGAATGTCTTTGATGAATGGAAGTGAGTTAGAGAATAACATATCATGACTGAGAATAACTTTGATAACTCTTAGAATAACTTTGATGTCTTAGAGAATAACTTTAGATGACTTTGAGAATGTCTTGGGATAACTCTGAGATTAACTTTGATGTCTTTGAAACAACTTTGATGAATTGGAGAACGTCTTTGAGAACATGAGTAGTATTTTGTTAGCTCAGAGAATAACTTTTTGATGACATAGAGAATAACTTTTATGTCTTAGAGAAGAACATTGATGGCTTAGAGAGAATATCTTTGATGAAAGATGATGTCTTGGATTAACTTTGACGTCTCTTGGAATAACTTTGATGACTTTTGAGAACAAGTTTGATAGCTCTGAGAAAGACTTTGTTGTCTTAGAGAATACCTTTGTTGTCTTAGAGAATAACTTTGAGGACTTAGAGAATTAATATGTTGAACGAAAGTGAGTTAGAGATTACCTTTGTTAACTCTGAGATCAACTTTGATGAACAAAGTGAGTTAGAGATTACATTTGATAACTCTAAGATTAACTTTAGATGTCTCTGAGACAAACTTTTATAACATAGAAATTAACTTTAATGACCAAAGTGAGTTAGAGAATACCTTTTGATGACTCCGAGAATAACTTTGATGAACAAAGATGTTTTGGAAAGTTTCTCTGAAGAACGAAGGTGACTCTGAGAATAACTTTTGTTAGCTCTTTGAATAACTTTGATGACTTTGAGAATGACTTCTGAGAACATGGGTAGTATTTGAATGCGTCTTTGATGTAATGAAAAGTAACTTTGATGTCTCGAAGATATCTTGCAGATCAACTTTGATGACAGAGATTAACTTTTGTTGTTTTAGAGATTAATTTTGATAGCTCGAGAATAACTTTTATGCCTCTGAGATTAACTTTAATGAACGAAGATGTCTTAGAAAGTTTCTCTGATGAACGAAAGGCTACTTAGAGAATAGCATTTTGATGACTGAGATTAACTTTTTGATGACTGAGAATAACTTTGAGGATGCGAGTAAATTTTGAGTGTTTGAGAGTGTCTTTTGATATCTCGAAGAGTGCCCTTGAAGTCTTAAAGGATGTCTTTGATGTCTCGAAGGATGTCTTAGAGTGTAACTTTGGTGTCTTTGAGTAAGTCCTTGATGTATTGAAGAGTGTCTTTGATTTCTCGAAGAGTAACTTTGGTGTAACGGAGAGCACCTTTGACTATTTTTCTTACTTAACGACATATAATTTTAGTTACGAAAGTGTTGAAAAAGTTACATTTGACTATTTTTAGTGCTCCACAAAGTATAAATGTCAGTTAAGAACGACGATGATAGATATCTTTGACTATATTTTCTTACTTGACGAAGGATAAAGTTAGTTATGAACAGTGCTGAAAGAAGTTTCCTTTGACAATTTTTAGCTAAGTGAAAGGTTGTTTTAGTTAAGAACGGTGTTGAAAGAGATTAATCCTGACTATTTTCAGATGAGAGAAGTGATATTTCAGTTAAGAAATGACAAGGAAACATGAAGAACACGGTTATTTTCTGATGACTAGGGAATAAGTTTAGTTATGAACAGTTTTGGAAAGTTTCCTTTGACAATTTTTTCTTACTTGATGAAACATAGCGGCTGTTAAGAAAGTGCTGAAAGAAGTTTCCTTTGACAATTTTTAGCTAAGAGAAAGGTTGTTTTAGTTAAGAACAGTGTTGAACGAGGCTATTTCTGACTATTTTTAGTTGACTGGATAATAAGTTTAGTTGAGAAATGACGAAAGTGACTATGTTTTAGTTGATTGGCGAAAGATTTTTTTAGTTAAGGAACGTTAAATAACATGTAAGGGGAAAAACCTAGAGAACATATGGGGAACATGGCAAAGAACATATGTAAGAAAAGTTGATGAATACAGTGAACATGCAGGGAATATGAACTTACAGAGAACATGAAAACATGATAAGGAGAATAGGGATTACAAAGAATGAACACTGAACATGTGAAGAACAAGCTAAGAACATTGAGAACATGAATATTGAGTATAAAAGTTATACAGAGAACATATGATGTACATAGAAAATATGACTAGAATTTGTAGAGAACATAATGAGACTAAGAGAAAGATTACAGAAAAAATGAGAAAAAACAGGTGAAAAGAATTGAACTGAGCATGCTGTGAACATTTGTAGAACATGGAATGAACACAGAAAACATGGACAAAATGTGAAGAACACAGCTGAATATAGAGAAAATATGCAAATACAGTATGATTATTGAAGGTTTGGATACGTTGGGGATGAGAAGGTAAGGGAGGGAAAGGGTAAGGTGAGATGAGATGAGATGGAGGAAGGTGGGAGGGGGTGAAAGATAATTACACAGGTTGGGGTTATGTGTGTACTCGGATAAGAGTTAGGCTGGAGATGGACTTGATCGGATATATTTATGTCTGATGATCTAAGGCTGAAGAAATGGAACTTGGCTAATGTCCAGATTAATTTTACTACGTTAGAAAATAAGGTGATTTTAAATCTCAGGGTGATTTAGTTGGAAAATAAAGAACTTGTACAAAATGAACTAAGCTGGGGCACAAGAGTTGAAACTTGATAACTGAACTGGTTTTTATTTACTATGTCTGAAAATGTAGTTGGGTGTTTAAATCTCAGGGGGATTTGGACTGATAGTAATGAATTTACATGAGTGAACTTGGACAGAGGACAAGAGCTAGAGTTTTATATTTGTTTACTTCATATTTACTATGTCTGAAATACAGATGGTAAAAATTTCAGGGAAATTGATGGGTTATTTACAAAGATACGAAAGAGAACTAAGGTGGGGACGAGAGCTGGAGCTCAGTAACTGACTTGATCTTATTTTACTATGACTGAAATATGACTGTTTAAAATTTAAGGGGGATTGGGCTGCTAGTAGCAAAAATGTGGTCTCTGTCAAATTTGGGTCTTCAATTGGACTCTGATTAATTTCGATCAAGAACTGGACTCTGATGAATTTTGCTCTCAAAGTAGACTCTGGAGAATTTGAGCATAAACTGGACTCTGACGAAAAATTGGCTATAAAATGGACTCTGTCAAATTTTCACAGATTACAGGACTCTGATGAAATTTGAGCTTAAAACTGTCTCTGACTAATTTGCTTTCAAAGTAGACTCTGGCGAATTTCTGTTGATAATTGGACTCTGATGAAATTTGAGCTTAAAACTGTCTCTGACTAATTTTGCTCACAAAGTGGACTCTGTTCATTTTTAGGTATAAAATGGTCTCTGACGAAATTCTGGCTATAATTGGGCTCTGTTCAATTTTGGTCTTTACAGGTGAAATAGCCGTAAATGAATATAAAACTAAATGTTATGGCTAAGTTTTCTGTTTTCCTTAACAAAACATCTAAGACAATATTCTCTGAAAATGGTCTTTCTACAAATTCGGTCATAAACATATAAATAAACTTCTATGATTATTTGAAACTCTGAAAATAGTTGTAAGGAAATAGGAGGAGAGAGAGAGAGAGGGACGGTCCAGATATTATTATGGAGAAGATAAGATACGATTACAGAGGTGACCTGAAGGCCGTGTCTGGATGACGTCTAAAGTAAACACAGGTGAGGCGACAGATTGCGAGGTAAGGGGGGAGGGAGGGGGGTGTGGTTCAATTACAGGTACACATAAACACACATAGCTTCACGTGTCTGTCGGTCTTGACAATAGTACACATGGATACGCACACAAAACAGTCCATACTCGTATGACATTATTTTTAATTATAAGAACTTTAACAACTTCTAAAAATCTGTGACTGACAAACTTTACCTGAAAACCCTGGCTCATAAACACGAATTTGAATTTCTCCCATAAGACCTTTAACAATTTTCTAAGTCTCGGAAATTATTTTCATCATAAGCCCTTTAACAAACTTCTAAGTCTCGGAAATTATTTTCATTATAAGAAACCTTACAAAACTTCTAAAATCTCAGAAATTATTTTCCTCATAAGAATTCCTTAATTCCAAATCTGTGAGTCCCCAAATTCACCTGAAACCCCCCAAGCGCTACACGGGAATTTACAAATTCACCTGAAACCCCCGAAGCGCTACAGGGGAATTTTCTCCCAGAAAAAAAAATTCCCCTGTGGCGCTTACACCCTACTACTGCCTGGACGTACCGTGTGGACGACCAGGGTCGCCTGGACGTACCGTGTGGACGACCAGGGTCGCCTGGGAGTGTCGTGTGGACGACAAGGGTCGCCTGGGAGTGTCGTGTGGACGACCAGGGTCGCCTGGACGTACCGTGTGGACGACCAGGGTCGCCTGGACGTACCGTGTGGACGACCAGGGTCGTCTGGACGTACCGTGTGGATGACCAGGGTCGTCTGGACGTACCGTGTGGACGACCAGGGTCGCCTGGACGTAGCGTGTGGACGACCAGGGTCGTCTGGACGTACCGTGTGGACGAACAGGGTCGCCTGGACGTAGCGTGTGGACGACCAGGGTCGTCTGGACGTACCGTGTGGACGACCAGGGTCGCCTGGACGTGCCGTGTGGACGACCAGGGTCGCCTGGACGTAGCGTGTGGACGACCAGGGTCGTCTGGACGTACCGTGTGGACGACCAGGGTCGCCTGGACGTGCTGTGTGGACGACCAGGGTCGTGTGGACGACCAGGGTCGCCTGGTCGTGTCGGGTGGACGATACGAGTAGCTGTCTCACAAGATTTTCGTCGTTGCTTGAGGGGACGAATACTTCATCGTCTACGCCCAGACGTTGATCTTAGACCAGGGACCAGATTCACGAAGCAGTTACGCAAGCACTTACGAACGTATATATCGTTCCTCAATCTTTGACGGCTTTGGTTACATTTATTAAACAGTTTACAAGCATGAAAATTTCCCATTCAATTGTTGTTATTGTTATAAACAGCCTCCTGGTGCTTCGGAGCTCATTAACTGTTTAATAGTTGTAAACAATGCCGCCAAAGATTGAGAAAAGATGTACAGGTTCGTAAGTGCTTGCGTAAGTGCTTTCGTGAATCTGGCCCCTGGAGCATAAGATTGGCCGCCTCAAGCGTACTGGCTCAGGATCCCAGCTGGCTTGTAGCGCCTAATCACCACTCAGAACCCAAGATAACTTATCACCATTCAGAACCCAAGATAAATAATCACCACTCAGAACCCAAGATAACTTATCACCATTCAGAACCCAAGATAAATAATCACCACTCAGAACCCAAGATAACTTATCACCATTCAGAACCCAAGATAAATAATCACCACTCAGAACCCAAGGTAACTAATCATTCAGAACCCAATATAACTAATCACCATTCAGAACCCAAGATAACTAATCACCATTCAGAACCCAAGATAACTAATCACCATTCAGAACCCATGATAACTAATCACCATTCAGAACCCAAGATAACTAATCACCATTCAGAACCTAATATAACTAATCACCATTCAGAACCCAAGATAACTAATCACCATTCAGAACCCAAGATAACTAATCACCATTCAGAACCTAGTATAACTAATCCCCATTCAGAACCCAAGATAACTAATCACCATCCACAACCCAAGATAACTAATCACCATTAAGAACCCATGATAACTAATCACCATTATGAACCCAAGCACCGTGTCCTGCTCCAGGCGGGCAGGAAACCAATCAGAACACACCGAGGTAATCCTTGGTTGTGATTGGTCCTTGGGACATGCCGTCATCGTAGCTGGCAGGTCTTAACTGCGACCTTCAGTGAGATATCATTTACGCTATAACTATCCACTTGGACTGGTTGGTAGAGCGACGGTCTCGCTTCATGCAGGTTCGGCGTTCAATTCCCGACCGTCCAAGTGGTTGGGCACCATTTCAGCCACCCAAGAGGTGGCACGGGCATGAATAGCCCCGTAATCTTCTATCCTCGACCATTGTTCTTAAATTCCCTACAAGTGCTATATAGTCGTAACGGCTTAGCGCTTTCGCCTCATAATTACATAATTATCTCATCACTTCCTTGTTGTTCGAAGGTCTGTGTAGTGAAGAATGTGTAGTGAAGGTAAGGTTACGAAGAGGTTGCACCTCAAGGTAAGGTTACAAGAATGTGTAGTGAAGGTTACAAGAATGTGTAGTGAAGGTTACGAAGAATGTGTAGTGAAGGTTACAAGAATGTGTAGTGAAGGTTACGAAGAATGTGTAGTGAAGGTTACGAAGAATGTGTAGTGAAGGTTACAAGAATGTGTAGTGAAGGTTACAAGAATGTGTAGTGAAGGTTACAAGAATGTGTAGTGAAGGTTACAAGAATGTGTAGTGAAGGTTACGAAGAATGTGTAGTGAAGGTTACAAGAATGTGTAGTGAAGGTTACGAAGAATGTGTAGTGAAGGTTACGAAGAATGTGTAGTGAAGGTTACAAGAATGTGTAGTGAAGGTTACAAGAATGTGTAGTGAAGGTTACAAGAATGTGTAGTGAAGGTTACGAAGAATGTGTAGTGAAGGTTACAAGAATGTGTAGTGAAGGTTACAAGAATGTGTAGTGAAGGTTACAAGAATGTGTAGTGAAGGTTACAAGAATGTGTAGTGAAGGTTACGAAGAATGTGTAGTGAAGGTTACAAGAATGTGTAGTGAAGGTTACAAGAATGTGTAGTGAAGGTTACAAGAATGTGTAGTGAAGGTTACAAGAATGTGTAGTGAAGGTTACAAGAATGTGTAGTGAAGGTTACAAGAATGTGTAGTGAAGGTTACGAAGAATGTGTAGTGAAGGTTACGAAGAATGTGTAGTGAAGGTTACGAAGAATGTCCCGTGGAGCTGCTATCTTAGATATCGCTCGTCTGACATCCACACATTCTTGTGCTAGCACACTGAATGATAAGTCCCCTCCGGGATCACCATAGCCCGTGCTACTTGCAACTGTTGTTCCGAGTAGCAGGGGCTATATTTCCAATTCTTGGCACTTTGACTGACTCAACAGTACTGTGTTTTGATATAGCTACTAACTACCCCTAATTAGGGGCCTGATAGCTGAGTGGACAGCGCTTCGGATTCGTAGTCCTGAGGTTCCGGGTTCGAACCCCAGGTGGAGGCGGAAACCAATGGGCATAGTTTCTTTCACCCTGATGCTCCTGTTCACCTAGCAGTAAATAGGTACCTTGGAGATAGACAGCTGCTACGGGCTGCTTTCTAGAGGTGTGTAACAAAAAAGGAGGCCTGGTCGAGGACCGGGCCGGGGGGGGGACGGTAAGCCCCGAAATCATCTCAAGATAACCTCAAGATAACCTACTTCTCTCTGCTATCTTATTAAGTGATTCACTATCACAAGTAACGTCAGTCGTTATTTCCGATAAATTGAAGAGGCACAGCATTAATCACGCTGGTGATAATTCACCCATTTAGCGGGTTAAGGCTCCCCCGTGCATGTGCACTCCTAACCTGCTCAACCGGCCCCGCTCCTATGCCAGGTAAGTCCACTACGGGCTCACCATAGCCCGTGCTACTTGGAACTTGTTCCGAGTAGCTGAATCTATAGCAACAACAACAACTGGTCCACCGGTGCAAGGTTGCTGCCCTCCCTCCTCACACAACTGAAGGCGGAAACGCTTGGGGGACATTGATGAATTATTTGTTGGCGGCGACTAGCACTCGAGGTGTTGATATCTGTCAATATCCGGGTCATCCTCGCTATCATAGGCACAGCACCCAGTCACCACTCAGAACACAGGATAGCCAGTTGCCACTCAGAACCCAGGCACAGCACCCAGTCACCACTCAGAACCCAGGTACAGCACCCAGTCACAGCACCCAGTCACCACTCAGAACACAGGCACAGCACCCAGTCACCACTCAGAACCCAGGCACAGCACTCAGTCACCACTCAGAACCCAGGCACAGCACCCAGTCACCACTCAGAACACAGGCACAGCACCCAGTCACCACTCAGAACCCAGGCACAGCACCCAGTCACCACTCAGAACCCAGTCACAGCACCCAGTCACCACTCAGAACCCAGACACAACACCCAGTCACCACTCAGAACCCAGACACAACACCCAGTCACCACTCAGAACCCAGTCACAGCACCCAGTCACCACTCAGAACCCAGACACAACACCCAGTCACCACTCAGAACCCAGGCACAGCACCCAGTCACCACTCAGAACCCAGTCACAGCACCCAGTCACCACTCAGAACCCAGACACAACACCCAGTCACCACTCAGAACCCAGACACAACACCCAGTCACCACTCAGAACACAGGCACAGCACTCAGTCACCACTCAGAACACAGGCACAGCACTCAGTCACCACTCAGAACCCAGGCACAGCACTCAGTCACCACTCAGAACCCAGTCACAGCACCCAGTCACCACTCAGAACACAGGTACAGCACCCAGTCACCACTCAGAACCCAGACACAACACCCAGTCACCACTCAGAACCCAGGATAGCCAGTTACCATTCAGAACCCAGGATAGCCAATTACCATTCAGAACCCTGGATAGCCAGTCACCATTCAGAACCCAGGATAGCCAGTCACCATTCAGAACCCAGGATAGCCAGTCACCATTCAGAACCCAGGATAGCCAATTACCATTCAGAACCAAGGATAGCCAGTCACCATTCAGAACCCAGGATAGCCAATTACCACTCAGAACCCAGGATAGCCAGTCACCATTCAGAACCCAGGATAACCAATCATCATTCAGAACCCAGGATAGCCAGTCACCACTCAGAACCCAGGATAGCCAGTCACCACTCAGAACCCACGATAGCCAGTCACCACTCAGAACCCACGATAGCCAGTCACCACTCAGAACCCACGATAGCCAGTCACCACTCAGAACCCACGATAGCCAGTCACCACTCAGAACCCACGATAGCCAGTCACCACTCAGAACCCACGATAGCCAGTCACCACTCAGAACCCACGATAGCCAGTCACCACTCAGAACCCAGGATAGCCAGTCACCACTCAGAACCCAGGATATTCAATCGCCATTCAAAAACCAAAATAAATAACTACCTTTCAGAATTCATAATGACTAATCACCATTCAGAACCCAAGATAACTAATCACCATTCAGAACCCAAGATAACTAATCACCATTCAGAACCCAAGATAACTAATCACCATTCAGAACCCAAATTAACTAATCACCATTCAGAACCCAAGATAACTAATCACCATTCAGAACCCAAGATAACTAATCACCATTCAGAACCCAAGATAACTAATCACCTCCCAGAACTCTGGACAACTTGAGTTGTCCAAAAACCTATGCAAGGAATCATTCAAAACCTTGTATGCCACATATGTAAGACCAATCCTGGAGTATGCGGCCCCAGCATGGAGCCCGTACCTTGTCAAGCACAAGACGAAGCTGGAAAAAGTTCAGCGGTATGCCACTAGGCTAGTCCCAGAACTAAGAGGCATGCGTTACGAGGAAAGGCTGCGTGAACTGCACCTCACGTCGCTGGAAGACAGAAGATCTCGGGAAGACATGATCACCACATACAAAACTCTCAGGGAAATTGACAAGGTAGACAAGGATGGATTATTTAACACGGGTGATACACGCTCAAGGGGACACAGGTGGAAGCTGAGTGCCCAAATGAGCCACAGAGACATTATAAAGAACTTTTTCTCGTCAGCGTAGCTAGTAAATGGAATGCACTAGGAAGTGGTGTGGTGGAGGCAGATTTCATACACATTTTCAAATGTAAATATGATAGAGCCCAGCAGGCTCAGCTAGGAACCTGTACACCAATTGATTGACGGTTGAGAGGCGGGACCAAAGAGCCAGAGCTCAACCCCCGCAAGGTTAACTAGGTGAGTACACACACTCTACCTCAACACCTTGTGCTCAGTCTTTACCTCCTTGATTTGACATAAACATTTAATACAACAAATTCATTTAAATCGAATTATTTTTCTCAAGCCAGAACAAATATATATATTTTTCGTAGAGTATATTTGACGGAGCATTGGAATTTAAAGTCCATTCTTGGCAGCAACAAGATGGAAAGTTAGTGACTTGTTGCCTGGGAAGAGAGTGAAGAGAGTACAGTGTGCTTAGAGTGCTTGCACTCACACCCGTGACCTCTACTTCCTGACGGCTGGGAAGGAGTCGATCACGCCTCAAATTCTCTCCCCAGGTTCGAGACCCTCAGCCAGGATATGAAATTATCAACCTGTCCTGAAATAATAATACTCGTTGTAACTATTAGGTGGAAAGTACACGTATGTAACCACCTACCACCACTAAACTACTTTTTTGTGTAATATTTCCTTTATAAAGTCCGGAAAAGAATAAAGCGAGAAACCAAATTTAAATATTCCTAGCCTTAGTATAGCACATATATGTACTATGTTAGGATTAAGATTACTTACATTAGGCCTATGATATCTGGTAGAGGCTCTGTTAGGCCTTTATATTGTCATTACAAAATTTTTCGGTTTGTCCATAATTCAAAACAAACAAAAAAATCCACGTTCTGGTGGTCCATTACTATATATATATTGGTTCTTTCCATTAAGTACCTTTTACTAGTATTTTATTTTTGGTTTAGGAGGATGGGCTGGATTGGTTCGCAGTTGCTTCGCATATTATTCAAGTTGTATAATAGTTTGTACTCTGTATTCTTCACTTGTGCTCATTTTTGTCACTCAGGAGTGATCTTAGCTCCAGAGGAGTGAGCCCAGGCGACCAGACTCTGCCTCCTATCTCAGCTCACGAGGAGTGAGCCCAGGCGACCAGACTCTGCCTCCTAGCTCAGCTCACGAAGAGTGAGCCCAGGCGACCAGGCTCTGCCTCCTATCTCAGCTCACGAAGAGTGAGCCCAGGCGACCAGGCTCTGCCCCCTATCTCAGCTCACTAAGAGTGAGCCCAGGTGACCAGGCTCTGCCCCCTATCTCAGCTCACGAGGAGTGAGCCCAGGCGACCAGGCTCTGCCTCCTATCTCAGCTCACGAGGAGTGAGCCCAGGCGACCAGGCTCTGCCTCCTATCTCAGCTCACGAGGAGTGAGCCCAGGCGACCAGACTCTGCCTCCTATCTCAGCTCACGAAGAGTGAGCCCAGGCGACCAGGCTCTGCCTCCTATCTCAGCTCACGAGGAGTGAGCCCAGGCGACCAGGCTCTGCCCCCTATCTCAGCTCACTAAGAGTGAGCCCAGGTGACCAGGCTCTGGCTCCTATCTCAGCTCACTAAGAGTGAGCCCAGGCGACCAGGCTCTGCCCCCTATCTCAGCTCACGTAGAGTGAGCCCAGGTGACCAGGCTCTGGCTCCTATCTCAGCTCACTAAGAGTGAGCCCAGGCGACCAGGCTCTGCCCCCTATCTCAGCTCACGTAGAGTGAGCCCAGGCGACCAGGCTCTGCCCCCCATCTTTCCTGAGCGGCGTTCAGCGTTACATATCACCCAATAAAGACCTCAGTTGGCATCATATAAATGAACCAGCATTGTGTTCCTGATCTCCAGGAACCCACTTGGAGAGCTTAACGGGTGTGATGAACTACCATAACACTACTGAACACGAACATTGCAACACTAAGGGTCTCGCACCATGAACAACCCGCCGCCAGTTGCAGAGAGTAAAACAATGCATAAATAAGGCAGACCAATTACCTCCAACATCATAATAATAATAATAATAATAATAATAATAATAATAATACTGATAAATGGTTTATTATTATTAACTACTGGGAGCCCCATAAAAATATAACGTAGACCATTCGTACACGGAGAGCTAATGAGAATTAGGTCTTAGCTAGCTAAGAAGGGCCCAAACCCTAAAAATAGGCCAAGACCTATACCTATAAGCCCTATACAGAGCCCTATACAGAGCCCTATACAGAGCCCTATACAGAGCCCTATACAGAGCCCTATACAGAACCCTATACAGAGCCCTATACAGAGCCCTATACAGAGCCCTATACAGAACCCTATACAGAGCCCTATACAGAGCCCTATACAGAACCCTATACAGAGCCCTATACAGAGCCCTATACAGAGCCCTATACAGAGCCCTATACAGAGCACTAGACCTACCCAGCAAAGGAGGACCCAGAAACCCCACCAAACAAAGCAATTCAGGTCCGACACCTCCCGAGGTCCGTCACAGTCTTTTGGTGTGTGGTTTTAGGGTTTTGTGTGACGCAAGTTGTGTGTATTTGTGGCTTAGGGGACGTCACAGGTCGTCACGGCCCTTGGTGTTGTAGGCTCCAGCAGCGAGGGGGCGTCACAGACCGTCACGACCCCTGGTGTTGCAGGCTCCAGCAGCGAGGGGGCGTCACAGACCGTCACGACCCCTGGTGTTACAGGCTCCAGCAGCGAGGGGGCGTCACAGACCGTCACGACCCCTGGTGTTGCAGGCTCCAGCAGCGAGGGGGCGTCACAGACCGTCACGACCCCTGGTGTTACAGGCTCCAGCAGCGAGGGGGCGTCACAGACCGTCACGACCCCTGGTGTTACAGCCTCCAGCAGCGAGGGGGCGTCACAGACCGTCACGACCCCTGGTGTTGTAGGCTCCAGCAGCGAGGGGGCGTCACAGACCGTCACGACCCCTGGTGTTACAGGCTCCAGCAGCGAGGGGGCGTCACAGACCGTCACGACCCTGGTGTTGCAGCCTCCAGCAGCGAGGGGGCGTCACAGACCGTCACGACCCTGGTGTTGCAGCCTCCAGCAGCGAGGGGGCGTCACAGACCGTCACGACCCCTGGTGTTACAGGATCCAGCAGCGAGGGGGCGTCACAGACCGTCACGACCCCTGGTGTTACAGCCTCCAGCAGCGAGGGGGCGTCACAGGCCGTCACGACCCTTGGTGTTACAGCCTCCAGCAGCGAGGGGGCGTCACAGGTCGTCACGGCCCTTGGTGTTACAGCCTGCAGCAGCGAGGGGGCGTCACAGACCGTCACGACCCTGGTGTTGCAGGCTCCAGCAGCGAGGGGGCGTCACAGACCGTCACGACCCCTGGTGTTACAGGCTCCAGCAGCGAGGGGGCGTCACAGACGTGGCGCGGGTTCGATTCCCGCACGAGGCAGAAACAAATAGGCAAAGTTTCTTTCACTTTGAATGCCCCTGTTACCTAGCAGTAAATAGGTACCTGGGAGTTAGTCAGCTGTCACGGGCTGCTTCCTGTGTGTGTGTGTGTGTGTGTGTGTGTGTGTGTGTGTGTGTGTGTGTGTGTGTGTGTGTGTGTGTGTGTGTGTGTGTGTGTGTTGTGTGGGGAAAAAAAGTAGTTAGTAAACAGCTGATTGACAGTTGAGAGGCGGGCCGAAAGAGCAAAGCTCAACCCTCGCAAACACAACTAGGTGAATACAACTAGGTGAATACACACACACACACCCCGGGGCCGGCCGACCGAACGAGCAGCACGCTGGACATTTGATCCTGTGGTCCCGGGTTCGATCACGGGCGCCGGCGAGAAACATTGGGCAGAGTTTCTTTCACCCTATGCCCCTGTTACCTAGCAGTAAATAGGTACCTGGGAGTTAGTCAGCTGTTACGGGTGTGTGTGGGAAAAAATATTAGTAGTTATTAACAGTTGATTGATTGTCAGACTAACAGTTGAAAGGCGGGCCGAAAGAGCAAACACAACTAGGGAATATACATGCACACACACACACACACACATACACACACACACACACACACACACACACACACACACACACACACACACACACACATACACACACACACACACACACACACACACACACACACACACACACACACACACACACACATACACATACACATATACACATACACACACACACGCACACTTATTATTATTATTGGAGGGGTGACAGGTAAGCTTCTAACATGGATGAAATTTTTTCTGACTGATAGAAAAATGAGGGCAGTGATCAGAGGCAATGTATCGGACTGGAGAAATGTCACAAGTGGAGTACCACAGGGTTCAGTTCTTGCACCGGTGATGTTCATTGTCTACATAAATGATCTACCAGTTGGTATACAGAATTATATGAACATGTTTGCTGATGATGCTAAGATAATAGGGAGGATAAGAAACTTAGATGATTGTCATGCCCTTCAAGATGACCTGGACAAAATAAGTATATGGAGCACCACTTGGCAAATGGAATTTAATGTTAATAAATGCCATGTTATGGAATGTGGAATAGGAGAACATAGACCCCACACAACCTATATATTATGTGAGAAATCTTTAAAGAATTCTGATAAAGAAAGAGATCTAAGGGATACCTGATCAACCAGGCTGTGACTCATACGTCAGGCTGCGAGCAGCCGCGTCCAACAGCCTTATTGATCAGTCCGGCAACCAGGAGGCCTGGTCGACGACCGGGCCGCGGGGACGCTAAGCCCCGGAAGCACCTCAAGGTAACCTCAAGGTAACCTCAAGGGGTGGTTCTAGATAGAAAACTATCACCTGAGGACCAAATAAAGAATATTGTGCGAGGAGCCTATGCCACGCTTTCTAACTTCAGAATTGCTTTTAAATACATGGATGTCGAAATGTTAAAGAAATAGTTCACGACTTTTGTTAGGCCAAAGCTAGAATATGCAGCGGTTGTGTGGTGCCCATATCTTAAGAAGCACATCAACAAACTGGAAAAGGTGCAAAGAAATGCTACTAAGTGGCTCCCAGAACTGAAGGGCAAGAGCTACGAGGAGAGATTAGAGACATTAAATATGCCAAAACTAGAAGACAGAAGAAGAAGAGGTGATATGATCACTACATACAAAATAGTAACAGGAATTGATAAAATCGATAGGGAAGATTTCCTGAGACCTGGAACTTTAAGAACAAGAGGTCATAGATTTAAACTAGCTAAACACAGATGCCGAAGAAATATAAGAAAATTCACTTTCGCAAACAGAGTTGTAGACGGTTGGAACAAGTTAGGTGAGAAGGTGGTGGAGGCCAAGACCGTCAGTAGTTTCAAAGCGTTATATGACAAAGAGTGCTGGGAAGACGGGACACCACGAGCGTAGCTCTCATCCTGTAACTACACTTAGGTAATTACACACGCTAGAAGTAATGTGGTGGAGGCTGACTCCATACAGTTTCAAGTGTAGATATGATAGAGCCCAATAGGCTCAGGAACCTGTACATCTGTGGATTGACGGTTGAGAGGCTTGACCAAAGAGCCAGAGCTCAACCCCCGCAAGCACAATTAGGTGAGTACAATTAGGTGAGTACACAAGGGGGTCTGGTAGCTGAGTGGATAGCGCACGGGACTCGTAATCCTGTGGCCCGGGTTCGATTCCCGGACTAGGCACAGACAAATGGGCAGAGTTACTTTCACACTCATGCCTCCGTAGGTAACTAAGCTATCTGAATACTAGATGAAAACTAGGTGAATATACGAATGCGCTGAACTACAGGCCAGTGACCCTAACCTGCATACCATGCAAGCTGATGGAGAAGATTGTGCGAAAAAAGCTAGTGGAACACCTGGAGCTAAAGAACTTTTTAACACAACATCAGCATGGGTTCAGGGATGGCAAATTAGTCCTTGACAGGATAAATTGAATTCTACGACCAGGCAACAAAAATCAGGCAAGAAAGAGAGGGGTGGGCAGACTGCATATTATTGGATTACCAGAAAGCCGTTGACACAGTGCCACACAAGTTGGAGATGCAGGCAGGAGTGAAAGGGAAGGTACTAAACTAGATAAGGGAGTACCTACGCAACAAAAGACAACGAGTCACAGTGAGGGGTGAGGTCTCAGAGTGGCGAGACGTCACCAGTGGAGCCCCACAAATCAGTCCATGGACTCATACTGTTTCTGATATATGTAAATGATCTCCTAGAGGGAATAGACTCGTTCATCTCAATGTTTGCCGATGATGCAAAAATTATGAGGAGGATCAAGACAGAGGAAGATAATATAAGGCTACAAGATGACCTAGACAAACTGAAGAAATGATCCAACAAATGGCAACTAAAGTTCAACAAAAGTAAATGTAAGGTAATGAAACTAGGCGGAGGAAATAGGAGGCCAGACAAGGGATACCTTATGAGAGATGAAGTCCTTCACAAAACAGAAAGAGAGAAATATCTAGGAGTTGATATCACGCTAAACCTGTCTCCTGAAGCCAACATCAAAAGAATAACATCGCCGGCTGGCAAACATCAGAACTGTTTTCAGAAACCTGTGTAAGGATTTTTTCATAACACTCTACTCCACATTTGTAAGACCAATCCTGGAGTATGCGGCCCCAGCATGGAGCCCGTACCTTGTCAAGCACATGACGAAGCTGGAAAAAAAAATTAAGGTATGCCACTAGGCTAGTCCCAGAAATAAAAGGATGAGTTATGAGGAAAGGCTGCGTGAACTGCACCTCATATCGCTGGAAGACAGAAGAGCTCGGGGAGACATGATTATAACATACAAAATTCTCAGAGGAATTGACAGGGTAGACAAGATTGCATTATTTCACACTAGTGGTACACGTAAAATGGGACACAGGTGGAAGCTGAGTACCCAAATGAGCCACAGGGACACTAGAAAGAAAGTTTTCAGTGTCAGAGTAGTTAACAGATGGAATGCATTAGGCAGTGATGTGCCTGTGACTCGTCCCAGCGTTATAAGGGATGGGATATGAAGAGCGCCTGAAGGAACTGAGCCTTACGACACTAGAAAAAAGAGGTGAGAGGGGAGATATGACAGGAACGTATAAAATACTCAGGGGAATTGACAGAGTAGAAATAGATGAAATGTTCTCACGGAATAGTAACAGAACGAGGGGACATGGGTGAAAGCTGGAAACTCAGATGAGTCACAGAGATGTTAGGAAGTTTTCTTTTAGCGTGAGAGTAGTGGGAAAATGGAATGCACTTAAGAACAGGTTGTGGAAGCAAATACTATTCATAATTTAAAAAATAGGTATGATAGGGAAATAGAACCGGAGTCATTGCTGTAAACAACCGATGGCTCGAAAGGCGGGATCCAAGTGTCAATGCTCGATACTGCAAGCACAAATAGGTGAATACAAATAGATGAGCAAACACACACATACACCATGGGACACAGAACTCAGAGCTAAGTCCAAACAAGACATGATGGACTATGTCACCCAAAAGTGTCAGGAGGCCGTAAACAGGTTTATCCCGGCCCAAAAGGAAAAAAGAAAAACAAAAGAAGAATCCGTGGTATAATAGGACATGTATGGAAGCAAAGGAAAGGAACAAGAGGGCGTGGAGGAACTTCCGAAATAACAGAACAGCAGAAAGCAGAGAGAGATACCAGAGAACCAGGAATGAATATGTCAGTGTGAGAAGAGAAGATGAGAGACAGAATGAAAATGATGTAGCAAATAAAGCCAAGACCGAACAAAAACTGCTCTATAGTCACATCAGGATGAAAACAACAGTGAAAGAAGTTTTTTTTTTTTTTGAGATATATACAAGAGTTGTTACATTCTTGTACAGCCACTAGTATGCGTAGCGTTTCGGGCAGGTCCCTGGAATACGATCCCCGCCGTGAAGAATCGTTTTTACAACCAAGTACACATTTTACTGTTGAGTTAAACAGAGGCTACAGTTAAGGATTTGCGTCCAGTAAATCCTCCCCGGCCAGGATACGAACCCATGACAATGAAACGAAAGGTGATGAAACTTAAAATGGGTGAGGACAGGTACACAGAGAATGATAAAGAGGTGTGTGAAGAACCCAATAAGAGATTCCAGGAGGTCTTCACAATAGAAAGAGGTGATGTCCTTAAACTAGGAGAGGTGGCAGTAAACCCGGCGGCCTTGGAAGAGTTCGAAATTACCAGAGAGGAGGCCAAGAGGCATCTAGTGGATCTGGAAGTGAGAAAGGCTGTTGGCCCGGACGGAATCTTAATATGGGTACTGAAAGAGTACTCAGAAGTTCTCTGCTTGCCACTCTCTATGGTGTATAGTAGGTCACTGGAGACGAGATACTTACCAGAAATATGGAAGACGGGGGAATTGTATAAAACAATTATACAATTGTTTGTATAATTATATAATTATACAATAAAACCCTGGTTTGTGTCTCAGAGAGACTGCAGGATCCGTGTGAGGGTAGATGAACTCCCGGTTGTAATTCTTTTGACCGGTTCGTGGCACAGTCGATTAAGGCGCGTCTGGGATCCTCTCGGATGTAGGTTCGAGCCCGCATCACGGCCCTTGTGGATTTCTTCATTTAATGGAAGACGACTAATGTAGTTCCAATACACCTAAAAGGTGACAGACAAGAGGCACTGAACTACAGGCCAGTGTCCATAACTTGTATACCATGCAAGGTGATGGAGAAGATTGTGAGAAAGAGCCTAGTAACACATCTGGAGAGAAGGGACTTCGTGACAACCCATCAACATGGGTTCAGGGAGGGTAAATCTTGCCTAACTGGCTTAATAGAATTCTACGACCAGGAGAGAAAGATTAAGCAAGAAAGAGAAGATTGGGCAGACTGCATCTTCTTGGACTATCGGAAAGTCTTTGACACCGAACCCCATAAGAGGCTGATGCATAAAGTTGGAGAAATAGGCAGAAGTAACTGGTAAGGTGCTCCAATGGATAAGGGAGTAACTAAGCAATAGGAAGCAGAGAGTTACAGTGAGGGGTGAAACCTTAGATTGGCGTGAAGTCACCAGTGGAGTCCCACAGGGTTCGGTACTCGGTCCTATCCTGTTTCTGAAATACGTAAATGATCTTCGAGAGGGTATAGACTCATTCCTCTCAATATTTACTGATGACGCCAAAATTATGAGAAGGATCAAGACTGAGGAGGACAGAATGATGCTTCCAGAAAACCTGGACAAACTGAAGGAGTTTTTTTATTATTATTATTTTGTACCACAGACGTGGCTACACACTTACAATGCTAACCAGCATATATACATTTTCTTCTGTCCTCCATGGACAGGGTTAGAGATGTGTTAAACATATAGTTCAAGGGTTTATGGAACAATCAACCACAGAAGGTGATTCGGTGCTTTTAAAACGCTAAGCTAACCTACATACGTAAATACATAGATACACAGATTTACGTATGCCCTACATAAAGTGTTCGATGTGTCTTTTACATAGTGTCATTAATGTACATTCACAAAGGTGAAATGTAATTCTGATCAGCTTCCATATATACTTTATACACATACATATACATACACACATACATATACGTACATATACATATATATACACACACATATGCATTCACATATATTTGTCTCTTTTACTTTGACAGGGTGAGATAGCTGATAAAGAAACTAGTGTGCAATTAATCACTTAATCACTGAAGGTGATTAAGGTGCTTTTACAAGCTCAGGTTATATAGTTACATCACATGCATACATTATATAATTGATACATTACATGGTCAATCTTGGGTACAAGTCCAATATATCATCAAGTGTTCCAGTACTCATATAGTAATTACACAGTTCAGCATACCTTAGCCCAGGAGGGCGAAAGTCAGTCAGTATGGGACATTCTACAATATAATGTTCAAGAGAGTGCATGTTTTCTCTTTCACAAAGTTGACACATTGTGTACTCGACATTTAGGGTTTGAGAAAGCTGCCAGATACGTCTATATCCCAGGCGTATTCTGGCCACTATAACATCACATTGCCGGGTTCTTGCTCTATTAGTCCCATATGTGAATGTCTCCTCACGATATCTATCATAATATTTAATGCTACAACTTTCAGGCGAGAGTGGAGGGAGACAGGTCTGTGTGGCCCGCGTGTGTGGTCAGGAAGTGTGGTTTAGGAGGGTCGTGTTTTCAGCATGTGTGGAGGGTGAGGTAAGTTTGTTTGGTCGGTAAATATGGTCAGGAGGCGGAGTGCGGCGGGTGTGTTTGTGTTCCTGGAGGACTGCTGGGGGGCTGGTAGTGGGGGTCTGGTAGTGGGGGGCTGGTAGTGGGGGGCTGGTAGTGGGGGGGCTGGTAGTGGGGGTCTGGTAGTGGGGGTCTGGTAGTGGGGGTCTGGTAGTGGGGGTCTGGTAGTGGGGGTCTGGTAGAGGGAGTCTGGTAGTGGGGGGCTGGTAGTGGGGGTCTGGTAGTGGGGGTCTGGTAGAGGGGGTCTGGTAGTGGGGGGCTGGTAGTGGGGGGCTGGTAGTGGGGGTCTGATAGTGGGGGTTTGGTAGAGGGGGTATGGTAGAGGGGTCTCGTAGAGGGGGTCTGGTAGAGGGGTCTGGTAGTGGGGGTCTGGTAGTGGGGGTCTGGTAGAGGGGGTCTGGTAGTGGTGGTCTGGTAGAGGGGGTCTGGTAGTGGGGGTCTGGTAGATGGGGTCTGGTAGAGGGGTCTAGTAGTGGGGGTCTGGTAGTGGGGGTCTGGTAGAGGGGGTCTGGTAGTGGGGGTCTTGTAGAGGGGGTCTGGTAGAGGGGGTCTGGTAGAGGGGGTCTGGTAGTGGGGGTCTGGTAGATGGGGTCTGGTAGTGGGGGTCTGGTAGAGGGGGTCTGGTAGAGGGGGTCTGGTAGAGGGGGTCTGGTAGTAGGGGTCTGGTAGAGGGGGTCTGGTAGTGGGGGTCTGGTAGATGGGGTCTGGTAGTGGGGGTCTGGTAGAGGGGGTCTGGTAGTGGGGGTCTGGAAGGGGGGGGGGTCTGGTAGAGGAGGTCTGGTTGAGCTGGTGGCCAGGCTCACCTCGACCTGCTCTGTAAGAGGTTATCTTGAGATGATTTCGGGGCCTAGCGTCCCCGCGGCCCGGTCCTCGACCAGGCCTTCTTTTTGTTACACACCCCCAGGAAGCAGCCCGTTGCAGCTGTCTAGCTCCCAGGTATCTATTTACTGCTAGGTGAACAGGGGCATCAGGGTGAAAGAGACTCTGTCCACTTGTTTCCGCCTCCACCGGGATCGAACCCGGTACCTCAGGTCTACGAATCCCGATTGCTCTACACTCAGCTGTCAGGCCCCTGTGATCAAGGGTGTGTGTGAGCGTGATTTGTTCTGCCTGTTGTTTTCCTTCCTGTTGACAGGTGTTTTCCTTCCTGTTGACAGGTGTTTCCCTTGTGTTGACAGGTGTTTCCTTCCTGTTGACAGGTGTTTCCCTTTGTGTTGACAGGTGTTTCCCTTTGTGTTGACAGGTGTTTCTCTTGTGTTGACAGGTGTTTCTCTTGTGTTGACAGGTGTTTCCCTTCCTGTTGACAGGTGTTTCCCTTGTGTTGACAGGTGTTTCCCTTGTGTTGACAGGTGTTTCCCTTGTGTTGACAGGTGTTTCCCTTGTGTTGACAGGTGTTTCCCTTGTGTTGACAGGTGTTTCCCTTTGTGTTGACAGGTGTTTCCCTTTGTGTTGACAGGTGTTTCCTTTGTGTTGACAGGTGTTTCCCTTGTGTTGACAGGTGTTTCCCTTCCTGTTGGCAGGTGTTTCCCTTGTGTTGACAGGTGTTTCCCTTCCTGTTGACAGGTGTTTCCCTTGTGTTGACAGGTGTTTCCCTTGTGTTGACAGGTGTTTCCCTTGTGTTGACAGGTGTTTCCTTTGTGTTGACAGGTGTTTCCCTTGTGTTGACAGGTGTTTCCCTTTGTGTTGACAGGTGTTTCCTTTGTGTTGACAGGTGTTTCCCTTGTGTTGACAGGTGTTTCCCTTGTGTTGACAGGTGTTTCTCTTGTGTTGACAGGTGTTTCCCTTGTGTTGACAGGTGTTTCCCTTGTGTTGACAGGTGTTTCCCTTGTGTTGACAGGTGTTTCCCTTGTGTTGACAGGTGTTTCCCTTGTGTTGACAGGTGTTTCTCTTGTGTTGACAGGTGTTTCCCTTCCTGTTGACAGGTGTTTCCTTTGTGTTGACAGGTGTTTCCCTTGTGTTGACAGGTGTTTCCCTTGTGTTGACAGGTGTTTCCCTTGTGTTGACAGGTGTTTCCCTTCCTGTTGACAGGTGTTTCCTTTGTGTTGACAGGTGTTTCCCTTGTGTTGACAGGTGTTTCTCTTGTGTTGACAGGTGTTTCCCTTGTGTTGACAGGTGTTTCCCTTGTGTTGACAGGTGTTTCCCTTGTGTTGACAGGTGTTTCCCTTCCTGTTGACAGGTGTTTCCCTTGTGTTGACAGGTGTTTCCCTTGTGTTGACAGGTGTTTCCCTTGTGTTGACAGGTGTTTCCCTTGTGTTGACAGGTGTTTCCCTTGTGTTGACAGGTGTTTCCCTTTGTGTTGACAGGTGTTTCCCTTTGTGTTGACAGGTGTTTCCTTTGTGTTGACAGGTG
Organism: Procambarus clarkii; assembly: GCF_040958095.1. NCBI lineage: Eukaryota > Metazoa > Arthropoda > Malacostraca > Decapoda > Cambaridae > Procambarus > Procambarus clarkii. The sequence goes on along the minus strand of NC_091181.1, from coordinate 43,562,216 downwards.
TTTCCCTTGTGTTGACAGGTGTTTCCCTTCCTGTTGGCAGGTGTTTCCCTTGTGTTGACAGGTGTTTCCCTTCCTGTTGACAGGTGTTTCCCTTGTGTTGACAGGTTTTTCCCTTGTGTTGACAGGTGTTTCCCTTGTGTTGACAGGTGTTTCCTTTGTGTTGACAGGTGTTTCCCTTGTGTTGACAGGTGTTTCCCTTTGTGTTGACAGGTGTTTCCTTTGTGTTGACAGGTGTTTCCCTTGTGTTGACAGGTGTTTCCCTTGTGTTGACAGGTGTTTCTCTTGTGTTGACAGGTGTTTCCCTTGTGTTGACAGGTGTTTCCCTTGTGTTGACAGGTGTTTCCCTTGTGTTGACAGGTGTTTCCCTTGTGTTGACAGGTGTTTCCCTTGTGTTGACAGGTGTTTCTCTTGTGTTGACAGGTGTTTCCCTTCCTGTTGACAGGTGTTTCCTTTGTGTTGACAGGTGTTTCCCTTGTGTTGACAGGTGTTTCTCTTGTGTTGACAGGTGTTTCCCTTGTGTTGACAGGTGTTTCCCTTCCTGTTGACAGGTGTTTCCTTTGTGTTGACAGGTGTTTCCCTTGTGTTGACAGGTGTTTCTCTTGTGTTGACAGGTGTTTCCCTTGTGTTGACAGGTGTTTCCCTTGTGTTGACAGGTGTTTCCCTTGTGTTGACAGGTGTTTCCCTTGTGTTGACAGGTGTTTCTCTTGTGTTGACAGGTGTTTCCCTTCCTGTTGACAGGTGTTTCCCCTTGTGTTGACAGGTGTTTCTCTTGTGTTGACAGGTGTTTCCCTTCCTGTTGACAGGTGTTTCCCCTTGTGTTGACAGGTGTTTCCCCTTGTGTTGACAGGTGTTTCTCTTGTGTTGACAGGTGTTTCCCTTGTGTTGACAGGTGTTTCCCTTGTGTTGACAGGTGTTTCCCTTGTGTTGACAGGTGTTTCCCTTCCTGTTGACAGTTGTCAGGAAAGCCGGTCGGCCGAGCGGACAGCACGCTGGACTTGTGATCCTGTGGTCCTGGGTTCGATCCCAGGCGCCGGCGAGAAATAATGGGCAGTTTCTTTCACCCTATGCCCCTGTTACCTAGCAGTAAAATAGGTACCTGGGTGTTAGTCAGCTGTCACGGGCTGCTTCCTGGGGGTGGAGGCCTGGTCGAGGACCGGGCCACGGGGACACTAAAAGCCCCGAAATCATCTCAAGATAACCTCAAGATAACGGAAAGCCCTCACAATCTTCCCGTGGAAGGTGGCGGGGGGGGGGGGTGTTGAACCTGCTGATATGGCGGAGTGTTCACTCACAGGATGAGTGACGCTGCCCAGTAAACTCGCCCCTAAGGGCCCAAAACTTAAATGACCAAATGCTCATTAATCCACCCGTCCCCCCCCCCTCCCCCCCTGTTTATGAATGAAAATCTCTTTACACAAAACACACAGCTGATTGCAACCAGTCCTCGACTCAAGTCCATTACATCCAGCTGTCGACCCCACAAACGCATTCATAAATTTTTACATGCTGTTCATTCAAATCGAGAATTTTCTCAAATATAAATTAATACTGGGCAATACTGAGCATATAGGCATAGATTAGGTTAGGTTAGGTGTTTAGGTTCTGTTGGCGATTATTTGTATTTGTAGTACGTGGGTGAAGCATTTACAGCGTTGTGGTTCGAACAGAAGTCGTCAGCGAAGCACTTGTTCCGGAAGTGTTCGGACGTTATCAGTTGTGCAACCAGCAGCCCGTCCTCCAAACAAAGATCCAAAAGTGATTCCATCCACCCGCCAAACCCGCTGTTTATGAATGAAAAACTGTTTATACACGACTCACAACTGATAACGTCCGAACACTTCCGGAACAAGTGCTTCACTCACGTCCTCTGTTCGAACCACAATTCTGTAAATGCTTCACCCACGTTCTTCAAATACAAATAATCGCCAAGAGAACCTAAACACCTAACTTTACTTAACCTACGCCTAACTATACATCGATTTTTTATACATAATAATTTTAATTTATGTACGAGAACAAACCAATGTTTAATACACAGTATGTTAAAATTGACGAATGCGTCTGGGGAGGACGGCCGCTGCTTTAACCAGCCTGGTGTGAGAACGGGTTGGGATGGAATGGACTTGAGAATGGACGGGTTGGCAAATAGCTTCTATGTGAATATTTCTCCCACACTCTGATACACAAGTAATTGTATACAAAAAAATTAAAAATAAACAGAAGCAACACCTCTGACTTAACCTATTCTAGCTCGAACAAAAACTGAAACCCTATCCTTGGCCAGGGATCCCTAGTCCTCGACCGGGGACCAGATTCACGAAGCAGTTACGCACGCACTTACGAACCTGTACATCTTTTATCAATCTTTGGCGGCTTTGTTTACAGTTATTAAAGAGTTAATGAGCTCCGAAGCACCAAGAGGCTGTTTAGAATAATAACAACAGTTGATTGGGAAAGTTTTCATGCTTGTAAACTGTTCAATAAATGTAATCAAAGCCGTCAAAGATTGAGGAAAGATGTAAAGGTTCGTAAGTTCTTGCGTAACTGCTTCGTGAATCAGGGACCCGGGCCTTCTTGGGAGAGGAGAGTTGTAGTTTTTGCAACCATTTTTTTTTTGTTTTTTTGGAACCAGGGGTCCAACCCTACCCGGGCCGCGGAGACGCTAAGCCCCGAAACCATCTGAAGGTAACCTCAAGGTAGGTTGCCACCTCTAGGAGTCCTCGAGGCTAAAGTATGTCTTATCAACACGTAAAAAAGCAACTCAAACGACCACTGGAAGTCTTACACACACACATGCAGATGTTTCTAACAGCACCACGTACTTCATATGAGTGTAACTTAACATTTACAATTTATACTTGAAGGATATATTAATGTCTAAAAAAAATCATTTGTTCCACCTTTAGTCTGATGGCTTGGCGTTTTCTTGTGATAGTTACCTTTTTCAGGCTTCAAATAATGTGATAACGGAGCGTTATTCTCCTATGGACACTTGGGAGAGAGAGAGAGAGAGAGAGAGAGAGAGAGAGAGAGCGCGCCGTGCAAGAATTCATTTCTAGTTTTGACCTTTTCTGGTTGGTTTGATCAGCCCATCATAGAGCTGTCACAGGACGTACTGTTATGTACCAGGCCAAATGTTCTCGAGGTTCCGCACCTGTCCCAACGTCATGGACAGCCAGAAGTTGGCCACCACAACACTAAACACTAAGTAATCAACAGCCTCAAGCAGGCTGTGCCTGTTTTTTTTTTTTAAGACTTCACTCCATTCATTCCTAGACTGTGAATGGAGATCTTGTGCACCTTTGCTCAACATGTTAAGACACATAAAATGACTGACCAAGTGAAGGTTTTAGCTCACTGATGCCTCCTGCCGCATCCTGTTCCGTACGTGATTTCAAATTAGTATAAAATATTAATTTATTCCTTTTGGGGAATAAATAAAAAATTCCCTAAAAATTATTTACTAGGACAGGCTGATGTGGGTAGAGGTTAGTATCCCCAGTGCTCCCTAGTCTTAATTGAAAAAAATGAGATAGACAGTAAAAGAGAGAGACAGAGATAGTGAGAGAAAAACGGAGTTAGTGAAAGAGATACATATAGCGTGGATTTTTACTTACCAATGACTGCAATTGCATCCAACGTCACTATTTTCCAATGGCTGATAGTTTAACAATTGTCAGTTAACGTTTGGGAATACGAGAGCAATGTGTAGAGAGCCAGTGTGCACCTGGCCGAGGAAGGGTCCTTGTGTGTGGTAAGCCTTACCGTCACGCTTCACCTGCACCCCAAATCACTTTGGTCATGGGAGTCACTTCAATGCAAAACAAACAAAAAACTCTCAAAACTTGCTCTCGATGAGTCGTCATTAAATTTGTTTGACTGACGGCTAATTGGTGATCCAGAGCTCGGGGTGGACCTGTGTTGAGGCCATGGCACTTGGCTGACAGTATCTATAAGAGCACTTCAAGCAGACACCAGACATCGTCGCAAAACTTAACAATGTGAAATGACCGAACTTACATTCTTTTACAATGTGATTACGTTACTTTACGATTGACTGATGTCGTTGGCGGAAATGCATGACCAGGCATGGAAGCATATATGCCACGGCTACTGCCAGCCTTTGTCTCTAAGATCAGCCAATGACCAGCCTCGTCTTATGCGGCTTCAAGGCATACTGGAGCGTTATAGGCTAATCCCACATAGGCCTGAGACATCATGTCTATGTCACCGATCCCGAGTTGACCTGCCCTGGTGACCTGACCTCTCACTCTCTCCTGCTGGAGGTACACTGACCCCAGAAGTACACCTGCCACAATGCCCTGAGGCCTGGCGCTGGCTACATGGTATCATGCTACATGCTAGGTGGTATCATGATGCTTCTCGTATCATGGACTCTAATTATAGGGTAGATAAGGTAGGTTTTAGTTCAGTAATCAGGGAGGTAGTCTTCGTGCATCTTCCCTGAGCACTGTGGACACATAGTGTTAATTCCCGTCCCGAGGATACTGGGAGACCATTCACACACACATAATCACACATGCACATACGCTGGGGTCTGGTAGCTGAGTGGATAGCGCGCAGGAATCGTAATCCTGCGTGGTTCGATTCCCGGACCAGGCAGAAACAAATGGGCAGAGTTTCCTTCACCCTGATGCGCCTGTTACCTAGCAGTAAATAGATACCTGGGAGTTAGATAGCTGTTGCGGGCTGCTTCCTATGTGTGTGTGTGTGTGGTGTGTGTGTCTGTGTGTGTGTGTGTGTGTGTGTGTGTGTGTGTGGTGTGTGTGTGTGTGTGTGTGTGTGTGTGTGCGTGCGTGCGTGCGTGCGCGTTTGTGGGGGAATTTGTCAGGGCAGAAACAACAATCATCAACACAGTACACAAACACAATAGTTTTCACGCTACAGTTTCCGCTTTGTTTCCCCATATGACATTGTGGGTGTTGCATTTTTATTGAGAAATTATATTGACGGGAATGGAGAACGGAAGCGTGCAGGGAAGGGGGGAGTAGAGGGTGGTGGGGATGGGGGATGCTGAGAAGGGGAGGGAGGGGGTGGCATAATTGAGAAGTGGAGGTAATATATACAGACGGACAGACAGACAGACAATCAGAGGGACAGACAGACAGGTGCAGAAAGACAGGAGGCGGACAGAGTGACAGCCAGACAATCCATAACTAATCCCAAGGCATAAATAAACATTTACCGTGAATTTGATATTAATTCCTAGTTAATTCCCGCTTCAATACCAGTTAATTCCCCGTAAATTCCCCAATTTCATTCCCCCCTGTTGATTCACTGTCAATTCTCAGTTAATTCTCAACTAATTATTATTAATTCCCAGTTAACTCACAACTAAATTATGGTTAACTTCCAGGTATTTCTAGATAATTTCTTAATTGTCAAATGAACTCGGGTAATTCTTGATTAATACACGAATAATTACTGGCTAATTCTAGGTTCATTTACAGGTAATTCCAAGATAATTCCCAGTAAAGATCTGCAGGAAATTAAATTTACTTATTGTAAATGAAAAAATTAATTATATTAGTTGATAGACCTATTTTATGCTTTCTCCCTCCCTCTTTCCCCTCTCTTCCCCCCCCCCTAACACAACCCTACCCTCCCCCCCCTCTCTCTCTCTCTCTCTCTCTCTCTCTCTCTCTCTCTCTCTCTCTCTCTCTCTCTCTCTCTCTCTCTCTCTCTCTCTCTCTCTCTCTCTCTCTCTCTCTCTACGAAAATTATTTTACAGTCCTGCAACTCATTGACGTTTCCAGCTGTGTCCTCTTGTCATACTGTGTCACAGTTTTAAAAGGCTATCCTTGTCCTCCTGATCTATTCCCCTCGGTATCTTGTACGTTGTGATCATATCCCTTCTGCTCCTTCTATCCTCTAGGGTTGTGAGTTTTAGTTCCATTAGACTATGTTAGTAGCTTAGAGCTCTTAGCTTTGGCACCAGTCTTGTCGCAAATGTATTTATTTTTCAGTTTTAGCTTTATGTTTCACAAGTGCGGGTTCCACACCGGTGCTGCGTATTCCAGTATTGGTCTAAAAAATGTTGTGTAGAGTGCCTTAAATGAGTTCTGATTTAGGCTATTAGACTATGTTCTTGTGTTTGCCAGCGTCCCATATGGTGCTGATGTTTTCCTGTTTATGTGTTTTCTCCGGTGTCAGTGTTGCAACTGTATCCATTCCCAGATCTTTCTCTTTATCTGAAGTGTGTGTGTGTGTGTGTGTGTGTGTGTGTGTGTGTGTGTGTGTGTGTGTGTGTGTGTGTGTGTGTGTGTGTGTGTGTGTGCGTGTGTGTGTGTGTGTGTGTGTGTACTCACCTAGTTGTACTCACCTAGTTGTGTTTGCGGGGGTTGAGCTCTGGCTCTTTGGTCCCGCCTCTCAACCGTCAATCAACAGGTGTACAGATTCCTGAGCCTATCGGGCTCTGTCATATCTACACTTGAAACTGTGTATGGAGTGAGCCTCCACCACATCACCCCCTAATGCATTCCATTTGTCAACCACTCTGACACTAAAAAAGTTCTTTCTAATATCTCTGTGGCTCATTTGGGCACTCAGTTTCCACCTGTGTCCCCTTGTGCGTGTTCCCCTTGTGTTAAATAGACTGTCTTTATCTACCCTATCAATCCCCTTCAGAATCTTGAATGTGGTGATCATGTCCCCCCTAACTCTTCTGTCTTCCAGCGAAGTGAGGTTTAATTCCCGTAGTCTCTCCTCGTAGCTCATACCTCTCAGCTCGGGTACTAGTCTGGTGGCAAACCTTTGAACCTTTTCCAGTTTAGTCTTATCCTTGACTAGATATGGACTCCATGCTGGGGCTGCATACTCCAGGATTGGCCTGACATATGTGGTATACAAAGTTCTGAATGATTCTTTACACAAGTTTCTGAATGCCGTTCGTATGTTGGCCAGCCTGGCATATGCCGCTGATGTTATCCGCTTGATATGTGCTGCAGGAGACAGGTCTGGCGTGATATCAACCCCCAAGTCTTTTTCCTTCTCTGACTCCTGAAGAATTTCCTCTCCCAGATGATACCTTGTATCTGGCCTCCTGCTCCCTACACCTATCTTCATTACATTACATTTGGTTGGGTTAAACTCTAACAACCATTTGAATGTGTGTGTGTGTATGTGTGTGTGTGTGTGTGTGTGTGTGTGTGTGTGTGTGTGTGGTGTGTGTGTGTGTGTGTGTGTGTGTGTGTGTGTGTGTGTGTGTGTGTGTGTGTGTGTGTGTATGTGTGTGTGTGTGTGTGTGTGTGTGTGTGTGTGTGTGTGTGTGGTGTGTGTGTGTGTGTGTGTGTGTGTGTGTGTGTGTGTGTGTGTGTGTGTGTGTGCGTGTATGTGTGTGTGTGTGTGTGTGTGTGTGTGTGTGTGTGTGTGTGTGTGTGTATGTGTGTGTGTGTGTGTGTGTGTGTGTGTGTGTGTGTGTGTGTGTGTGTGTGTGTGTGTGTGTGTGCGTGTGTGTGTAGGGGAGTTGTACTCACCTAGTTGTGCTTGCAGGGGTTGAGCTCTGGCTCTTTGGTCCGCCTCTCATCTGTCAATCAACTAGTGTACAAGTTCCTGAGCCTATTGGGCTCTATCATATCTACACTTGAAACTGTGTATGGAGTCAGCCTCCACCACATCACTGTCTAATGCATTCCATCTGTTAACTTCTCTGACACTGAAAAAAATCTTTCTAACGTCCCTGTGGCTCATTTGGGTACTCAGTTTCCACCTGTGTCCCCTTGTTCGCGTCCCACCCGTGTTAAACAGTTTATCTTTATCTACCCAGTTAATTACTCTCTCAGAACTTCCTTACTGCTCCAGCAGTAAGGAAGTTCTTCCGTTTGTGGAGAGGAAATAAATATTTTGGCAAGCGGACTGCACAATGCTTCAGCTGCCTCTTTTAATGTCCAAGGTGATATTTTGTCTGAGTCCCACAGCTTTGTCACATACAGTTCCTGTAGCTCCTTCTTGACTTCTTTTGCTCTCATTATTATTTCAGTGATACTGTTGCTGTGGATTTGCCCTTTCGGTTTGGGCTCTAAGCTCTAGTGCCAAATCAGTTTTTATCATTATTATTATTTTCTGCCAAATACGTGGCCACACATATATTATAGTCACCAGCATATATACATTTTATTCCGTCCTCCATGGACAGGGTTAAACATGTGTTAGATATCATATAGTTAAGTGATTTATTGAGCAATCAACCACACTAGGTGCCTACAGTGCTTTTACGATGCAAACTATATGTCTATATGCATAAATACATACATTTACGCGAGTCCTACAGGTTCCAGCTTGAAGACTTCTTTAAATTTTGTGTTAAGTTCCTCGCATACCTCCTTATCATTTTCCGAGGTTCCTCCCTCCCTCACGTCAAGTCTGATAAACTGAGCATTCACAGTCATCTTCCTCCTGATATGACTATAGAACAGTTTTTGCTAAGACTTTGTGTTGAATGCAATATCATTCTCATTATGTTTCTCTACCACTCTCCTAGTTTCTATGTATTCATTTCTGGCCTCATTGTAATCAATGTGATTTCCTTCTATTCTGTGTTCTCTGTGCTCCCATGCTCTTTGACTTCTTCTCTTTGCTTCCAGACACAGCCTGTTGAACCTTGGGGTAATGCTCGCCTTGCTTCCTTTAAGCCTTAGTGGTGGTATAATATTTTTTCAACTTCTTTGAGTTCGTCCGTTACATTGTCCATCATATCCAGGGGTGATTTTCTTCGGAGTTCTCTTCCCCAATCTATTCCCTCCAGGAATTCTCTGACCTTCTGGTATTTCCCCTCTAGCAGAGAGTTCCTCTCTACTACTTCTACAAGCATTGCTCTCAATGTTTTCTCTCCTCTCGGGTCTAGTGTCTCCCAGTCGGAATGGCCATGAATGAAGTTTCCATAACAAGGAGTTTTGCATTCAGTCAATGGGCTGTCTGTCACCCCCTTGGAGGATATCCAAGCATGTTCTGTTGGTAATTATGTCTTATTGTCTCAGTCTTGTGTGGTTCTCTGGAGGGTTGTATATTACAGCCACAAACACTGTTGTATATTTTCTCGTCATCCAGTGAAATGATTCTCCCATTGCCGTCCTTGTAACTGTTTACCTCCTCACATGAAATTCCTTCAAAGATCCAGGTTTTCTTACCAGCGCCATACCTTCTCCTCCACTTCTTCTTCTGTGTGTGTGTGTGTGTGTGTGTTTGTGTGTGTGTGTGTGTGTGTGTGTGTGTGTGTGTGTGTGTGTGTGTGTGTGTGTGTGTGTGTGTGTGCGTGTGTGTGTGTGTGCGTGCGTGGGTACGTTTCTGAATGCAACCCCAAATAAAAACACAAGGGAATGAGAATAATAATAATCAAGAGGAGCAATAAAGGAGGGAGGAGAGTAATGAGGTGAAGGCGAGTGAAGGGTAGACACGCGATAATAACCGATAATAACACACATCTCAATTTACGGGTTATTCATGCCCGTGCCACTTCTTGGGTGGCTTAATCTTCATCAATCAATCACGTCTCAATGATAAACATTTGTCACCAACGTGAAGAACCACCACACCATCACAGCCTCTCCAACCCATCCTCCTGTTTACATGGTACGTCTTGTAACTATGTGCTCCATAGTACAAACACTGACGTACTAAGTCATTATATAGTAGAATTAGGTACTATTCACTCTATATTCCGGAAAAAATTTAGTTAGAAACACACATATTCCTAGGCCTGGCACAGATAACTGTGAATGGTACATATGTAGCTATTATATGCTAAGCTAGGCCGGCTGTTGCACAGTTCACTCCACTCCACATAATGTATAGTTACCTTGGCTTACTGACCCGCAATATGTGGGAGTATAACAACATTAAACCTCGTTCTGGCAGCTCCTGCGATGGCGCTGGAACCAAGCGTATTAGCGTTTGCCTTTCTATTGGAGTTTCAGCATCGTAGAGAGCAGGGGAGGGGGAAGACCTGCTGCATGGGTAACAGCTTCTCCTCTATATCGACCTACACTGGCTTTGCGCCCTAGAGAGGACACTTTTGCTTTGACAACCAGAGGGCAACTCCATAGTCTCCCGAGGCTGCAGGAGGCCTGCTGGTGTACTATGTTGTAGAGGAGAAGAGTACGGGGACCTTTTCCTCGTATCAAGGCCACATTGATGCTTAACAATTGGGCTCGTTTGGTGTTGGGCTCAATGTCTATTAACGAACCAAATATGGAATGCTTCATCAATAAGAAACAAGAAGTTGAGGGCACCAAATAGAAGACATCAGTTAAGATTAACTTTCCTCTGGCCCTATTATCTATAGATAGAGCGCTTGAGGGGTGAGCGGAAGAGCGACGGTCTCGCTTCATGCAGGTCGGCGCTCAATCCCCGATCGTCCAAGTGGTTGGACACCATTCATTGATCAGTGATAATTCCCTCCCATGGCCCTGCTAAATACGTGTTAAACCACTGTCTAAGATTGCGAATGTTAGGCCAAAGATTGCACAGGGGCGATTAAGTTGAGTTCATGGTTGGTGCATTTAGGTGTTTGTTGTGACTCGTAGAATTGCAATGGTAAACAAAGTGGAGATTTTGTGGTTTACAATGGTCTTTATTTTGTACTTTGATCCATAGCAGCCGTGGTAGCCATAGTAGTTGGCATAGTTGCCAGAGTACGAAGGCTGTTTATCTCAGCTGGCTGGAGTATGATAACGTAGCATCAATATAAGAATAAATATATTTATATAACTTGTTTACTGTTTACTGACGCGACCTCCTCCACAACTTCTATCATATAACGGCCTCTCTGTTAACGGCCTCTCTGTTAACGGCCTTTCTATAAACGACTTCGGTTAGAGTGATCCTTCCTTCAACATATCTCTGTTGTAGATTATGCCTCTTATAATGCACAAAAATCACATTAACCCAGGGTGCAGATTCGAATCCTCATCACTGTTGCCACTGTTTTTCTTATGGATTCATGACGTTAATGCGATTTCTTTGTGCATTTTAGGAAAAGCGTTACAGGAAGAACTGCTATATCACAACCAGAGTGCATGGGGGGGGGGGGAATGCCTGAAACCCTGATTAGGCTTCACTGGAAGCCTCGAGCCCTATAGAGGATTGAGTTGAATCCCAGATTGCATTGTTTTTGAGCATGTCGTGGCTGGGTTGGTTAAGGCGTGCACTTTGGAGTACCCAGTGTGCAGGTTCGAATCCTAGTGCTGGATTATATGTGATATATAAGGAAATCTCCTCCTCCTCCTCTCTGATATACCATCATTGTTGTTATTATTGATAACGCATACCTTAATATATCATATTCTCTAACATCATCATAGCTTACCTGATTTAACGAAGTCGTTGATATTACGACCTCTCATCGACTTGAGAATGATCCAGGACGGACTGGAACGTCATCGTCCCTTCACCTTCTAGTGTGTGGTCTGGTCAACTCTCTGACATAATTATAATTCGCTAACAATACGACCATTCTGTTATAACCCTTTCCCCTAACATTACGACCTATCAGGTATAACGCTCTCTCTAACATTACGATCTGTATAATATAACTTTTTTGTAATATGATCTATCAGATATAGAGTTGTCTCTAATGTTATAATCTCTGATAAAACGTTATTTTTATTATTACGAGAGCTCTGATACAGCGTGCTCTCTGCTCTATCTTCTCCAACGACCGCCCTCGGGGTAACTCTTTCTTCTGGGGCAAAAACACATTAATAAACACCTTGATACATGTTGACCTAAGACTACAGGTTCGCCAAGAAGGTCATCTCCTACTTACAGTCGTCACTTGAGACACCCTCCAGACTCCCACGTACCTGGGACACTACTCATACTCCCACGCACCTGGGACACTGCTCATACTCCCACGCACCTGGGACACTGCTCATACTCCCACGCACCTCCCACGCACCTGGGACACTGCTCATACTCCCACGCACCTTCCACGTACCTGGGACACTCCTCATACTCCCACGCACCTCCCACGTACCTGGAAATATAATACAAAACTAATTACTATTTTTTTTGTCATTACCTTGTACAGTATTTTTGTCAAGTATCGTGTTGTGTTTGTCATGTTCGCTAGATTAGTTGCTTTTTTTATTGCTTTGCATCTTTGTCTATCTGTTTACCTGCCTCTCTGCCTGCCTCTCTCTCTATCTGTTTACCTGTCTCTCTGCCTGGCTCTCTGTCTATCTGTTTACCTGTCTCTCTGCCTGGCTCTCTGTCTATCTGTTTACCTGTCTCTCTGCCTGGCTCTCTCTCTATCTGTTTACCTGTCTCTCTGCCTGGCTCTCTCTCTATCTGTTTACCTGTCTCTCTGCCTGGCTCTCTCTCTATCTGTTTACCTGTCTCTCTGCCTGGCTCTCTGTCTATCTGTTTACCTGTCTCTCTGCCTGGCTCTCTCTCTATCTGTTTACCTGTCTCTCTGCCTGGCTCTCTGTCTATCTGTTTACCTGTCTCTCTGCCTGGCTCTCTCTCTATCTGTTTACCTGTCTCTCTGCCTGGCTCTCTCTCTATCTGTTTACCTGTCTCTCTGCCTGGCTCTCTCTCTATCTGTTTACCTGTCTCTCTGCCTGCCTCTCTCTCTATCTGTTTACCTGTCTCTCTGCCTGGCTCTCTCTCTATCTGTTTACCTGTCTCTCTGCCTGGCTCTCTCTCTATCTGTTTACCTGTCTCTCTGCCTGGCTCTCTCTCTATCTGTTTACCTGTCTCTCTGCCTGGCTCTCTCTCTATCTGTTTACCTGTCTCTCTGCCTGGCTCTCTCTCTATCTGTTTACCTGTCTCTCTGCCTGGCTCTCTCTCTATCTGTTTACCTGTCTCTCTGCCTGCCTCTCTGTCTATCTGTTTACCTGTCTCTCTGCCTGCCTCTCTGTCTATCTGTTTACCTGTCTCTCTGCCTGCCTCTCTGTCTATCTGTTTACCTGTCTCTCTGCCTGGCTCTCTCTCTATCTGTTTACCTGTCTCTCTGCCTGGCTCTCTCTCTATCTGTTTACCTGTCTCTCTGCCTGGCTCTCTCTCTATCTGTTTACCTGTCTCTCTGCCTGCCTCTCTGTCTATCTGTTTACCTGTCTCTCTGCCTGCCTCTCTGTCTATCTGTTTACCTGTCTCTCTGCCTGGCTCTCTCTCTATCTGTTTACCTGTCTCTCTGCCTGCCTCTCTGTCTATCTGTTTACCTGTCTCTCTGCCTGCCTCTCTGTCTATCTGTTTACCTGTCTCTCTGCCTGCCTCTCTGTCTATCTGTTTACCTGTCTCTCTGCCTGCCTCTCTGTCTATCTGTTTACCTGTCTCTCTGCCTGCCTCTCTGTCTATCTGTTTACCTGTCTCTCTGCCTGCCTCTCTGTCTATCTGTTTACCTGTCTCTCTGCCTGCCTCTCTGTCTATCTGTTTACCTGACTCTCTGCCTGCCTCTCTGTCTATCTGTCTCTCTGCCCGCCTCTCTGTCCACCTGTTTACCTGTCTTTCTGCCTGCCTCTCTGTCTATCTGTTTACCTGTCTCTCTGCCTGCCTCTCTGTCTATCTGTTTACCTGACTCTCTGCCTGCCTCTCTGTCTATCTGTCTCTCTGCCCGCCTCTCTGTTCACCTGTTTACCTGTCTTTCTGCCTGCGTCTCTGTCTATCTATCTGTCTTTCTGCGAGACTGTTACCACTCTCCTATGTAGAGGCCGCAGCACCTTACACCAGACTGTGACGTTCCACAGTCAGGTTTATTTTGTTTTGGGGCAGCCTGGAAGCTCATGACCGGAGTCTGGAGGAAGAAGGCTCGAAGCTGGAACCTGATACTGGAAGCTGGAAACTCTTACGATGAAGCTTTAAGGCGCCAGCCTAGTTGATGAAAGCTTGAGAATGTGTAAGCTGGAAGCTCTTGGTTTAGAGACCCACCTTTCGGCAGGGGAATACAGGCCTGGAAACTGTAACCTGTAAGCTGGAACCAGGAGGAAAAATGCTGGAGTTCTGGAAGATGCAGGCTGGAAGCGGAAAGAAACAGCTTGGAACCTCATTTTAGACCATCGTAGAGTACACGTTTTTACATAACATTTGCTGCTTACATTTGCCCTTCGTGGTGCAGTGCCACCTGCTCCTTGCAGTGCAGGTGTCGTACAGGTGACTGCAATATGACCTGCAATGACCAAGACTGCAGGCCATACTGCAGTCATCATTCAGCTGGCCGAGGTCTTCACCCGGTGACCACTGACATGCCTCTACCCCAGTATGGTTGCTTTGCTTTGATGTCCATAGGGAATGGAAAGGATGGGGGAGGTAGAGGGATGGGGAGATGAAATTCAGGAAGAGGATGCGGGTGTAGAGAGAGAGGAGGTTTGAAAGTTCGGTGGCCTGTCCACCATGGGTTGACATTTTTGTATGTGTTGTTTGTTTGCGTGTGTGTTATGTTGGGTTGTCAGTACATTGGCTGGGGGGGCTAGTGTTTGTGACCTTGTTGGTGTCCTAAAGCACTAGAGCCGATGGAGTTGGCTGAAGGAGGCTAATCTTAGAAACATCAGGGTAGTTACACTTCTGACGCCACCACAAATGGTTTTTTGGTTTTATATTTTTTGTAGGTGTTTTATTTATGTATATATATATATTTTTTTTTTTTTTTTTTTTTTTTTTTTTTTTTTATTTATTTATTTATTATTATTATTTTTTTTTTTATTTATTATTTATTTTTTTTTCTTTCTTTCTTTATTCTTCATTTGGTGTAGATTGGGTCCGGGATGGGCCACTCATCTGGATCGTCTGGCAGACCGCTTAGTATCTGAGGGCTTGGGAAGGCCTCATCATGGATATGTCTGATCACTTTTTGTTGGAGAGTGATTCTTCTGGTTCTGTGTGGTGGTTCATGGATCTCGTAGTCGCTGGTGGTGTTTTCTGCTACGAAGGGATCTTCTGGGTCTGGGACATACATGTTCTTCATACGGTACAGCTGTCTTCTGGCCAGGTAGCTGAGCCTAATGTTCATTGGCTTCATGTTGAGCGTCTCATGGATCAGGTCGGTTCTCACCCTGTCACTCAGAGTCAGGCCCTCTGCAAAGCGAAGTGCTTTGTTTTGTACTCGTTGAATCTTCAACATGTTGGATTTGTTGGTGAGGTTCAGGGGAACGTATGGGTATTCCAAGCTAGGCCTTATGATCATTCTGTACAGGTGGAGCTTGATGTGGGATGGGGCTTGGTTGAAACGGAAGAGCCTCGCCAGTGAGCCCCGGGCCATCGCTGTCTTCTGGGATACGTACTGGGAGGAGTTGAGTAGCCTGTTGAAGTTGTAACCGAGCACTGTGTTGGAGTTTGAGATGGCTATGGGTTCACCCCTGATTCTTATTCCCCCCTCATTTTCAATTGAGAAGGCCATACAGCCGACAGTGCTTAATTGAATCTTTTCTGGGTTAGTGGTGATCCTCCATTTCCTTTCCCAGTTAGCAGTCCTTGCTAGTTCTACGTTTGCCTTACGGGTTGCAGTTGCATGTTTGGCCGCTTGGCTGCTAGGGTTAGATGTTATTACGTGCGTTACGTCGTCCGCAAATTGCACGATAATGGTGTCCCTATACTCTGGTTGGGGCAGGTCATTTACAAAGATGTTGAAGAGAACCGGGCTCAAGCATGATCCTTGGGGGACTCCAGCTGTTGGGGTGAAGGCTGCGGCCTCGTTTGCCTTGAAGCTGGGGGTGACTTGCCTATTCTTAAGGAAATTACTGATCAGCCTGAGGAGGGTCCAGTTTTGCGCTGGTAAGTCTGCTAGTTTGTACACCAGACCATCGTGCCACAGGCTGTCGAAGGCCTTGTGTACGTCCCTCGTCGCAATCAAGGCTACCTGTTTTTGCTTGCGAATTGAGCTTAAGGCGTCGTAGATGATGTTAATTGCGTGCTGGGTTGATCTATGTGCTCGAAAGCCAAACTGCTTTTCTGTGAAGAGGTTGTTGTACTCCATGTAGTAGTTAAGGCGGTTTGACATGATTTTTTCAAAGCACTTGCCTATTGAGTCTAAGAGTGAGATTGGTCGGTAGTTGCCAGGTTGGTGGGGGTCTTTCTTGGGTTTGGGAATGAATATCATCTTGGCTGACTTGAATGCTACAGGAATGTGACCCGATGCCAGCATAGCGTTGAATAGGTTGAGTATGGATTGCATAAGATTGCCTGGTAGAAGTTTGATCTGCAGCGCTTTGATCCCTGATGGTCCTGGGGCCTTATCTTTGGTGTTTTTGATGACTCCTCTCATCTCTAGCATAGTTATGGGTCTTGTTAAAGGGTGGTCGTCTTCTAGGGTTGTCAGGTCAATCAGAGGGGTGCTGTTAAGGGAGGCGGCATTTTCTGTTGTCCATTGGTTGACACGTTCAAAGTGAGTGTTGTTGAAGGCTCTGCTGTTTGAAGCTGTGAGTGTCTTTTTCCAAACTGCGCCCATGAGGTCAGCCTGATCCTGCGGGTCTTCTATTTTTTCTTGTTGCTCCTCTTCATCTTCGTCAAGGAATGTGTGTACAAGGTGGGTGAGGCTGGGGTTAACCGATCCCAGGAGCTGTCTGATCTTGCGCCAGAAAGTTCCCGGCTCCCTTTTGTACTGGTTGGCCTGTCTCACTAGGGTTCTCCAAATGTGGCTCTTGTGGGTCAGCGTAAGGTCTATGGTTTCCCTTCTGAGTGTTTGTAGGGTCAACGCTGGTGGCTGGCCTGTTTGGTAGTGGCTTTGGCAGGCTCGCTGGTACACATTCATTTTGCCTCTGATTTCTCGGGTCGGCTTATATTGGTGGTAAGTCCTAGTGGTGGATATTTCACAGGTGGCCTCGGTTGCAAGCTGGATCCGGTTGTGGATGGTGTTTACTGCTTGGTCGATTGTTTGGGTTGGGAGGTTGTCGAACTCAAGGATGGGGTCGCCAGCAAGGAAGGTGTCATAGTCACGGGCACGTATGGTTTCCAATCTGGGCCTGGATGGTGCCACATATCTGAAGGGGGTTGCTTGGAGGGATGTGACCACAGGGATGTGATCCGACCCCACGTTCTTGCCTGGGGTTACTCTGCAGTGGAACAGGTCACAATCTCTGTTGGTCAGCACTATGTCAGGGGTGCCCCTATGGTTGCCCGCAAAGAACGTCTTAAAGTGGGGGCCTTGGAAGGAGAGGTCCCGGTTTTGCATTAGATTGAAGAGCTGCCTGCCCTTGAGGTCTGGCCTGTCAGGAGCGTTGAATAAGGCCTGATGGTGGGCGTTCAGGTCTCCTGCGATGATAGTGGGGAGGTTCCTGTCGAGCAGCTTGTTCAGAGGGATGGAGGGGAGGTAGGCCAATCTAGGTGGTAGATATGCGGTGCAGACAATGAGGGGGCCGTGTGAAGTGGTGAGTTCTATTGCAAGAAAGTTGTCGTCTTCTATGAGGATGGGGCGGTAGGAGAGCCCTCTTCTTATTAGTATTGCCACCCCACTGTACCTACCCCTGTTGACTTCCCTGGTGGAATATCCCCAGATGGAGATGTGCTGGTCTTGTCTGGCCGCTGTTTCATTGAGTAAGACAACATCTGGGTTAAGTCTGGCTACCTCCAGAGTGAGTAGGTATCTGTTGTTGAAGTAATGTCTGATGTTCACCTGAAGGATTGTGATCCCCATTATTGACTATGAGACGGAAGTGTTTGTTTGGCTGTAGTGCCAATGTTGTTACATTCGGTTTGGTCGCTTCTGTTTGTGGAGGAGGGGGGTAAAGCTGTTGAGCCAGGTATCTTGTTCCTGGTTCCGGTCGGGGATTGGTTGGGGTTGGGGTTTACCATACGTTGCTGTGCCATTGGGGGGTCTTCGGTGTCACTGCTGTTCATGATGTCGACATCCGTGGTGCTAGAGTCGCTCTCTGGTGAAGAGTTGTGGGGGCTGCTTGCCCTTGCTCCGTCCACAGGGGATGGGGTTCGGCTGTAAGTGTTGGTCCTAGGCCTCTTGGTACAGCGTTGTGTGGAATATATTGTTGTGGGGCTGCGATGTTTGAAGCGAAATTTCCTAGGGCGGATGGGGTTCCGTATGGCAAGGGAGTTTGTGATAGCTTTGAGGACGATCTGATGTGGGAGTGTTTCAGGAAGGGTGGACATAGGTGTTTCCCAGAATGTAGGGGTGGAGGGGCCGGGGTTGTTCAGGGAGTTTGGAGTCTCCTGGGCGTTGGTAGAGGCCTGGGGGCGAGGAGTACTAGGGTTGGGGTTGTTGGGTTGTGCTTGGGCCTGGCCGGCGGTTGTTGTGATGTTAGGAGTCAAGTAGGCAAGCGAGTCCTCGGACATATGGACAGGGGGTAGGCCATTGGCTTTCCTAAGTGAGTTCCAGAAACCTAGGAGCTTCACTGGGTTGTCTGGAAACTGTATTTGAGCAAATGTTAGAAGTTCGGCCCCTAAGCTGGGCTTGGGATCGGGGTTTGGTGCAAGAGAGTTAGGTGTTGGGGCCTGTTGTGTTTGATTCTGGGTTTGCTCTGGTATAACCGTGGGGTTATGGGGGTGTTGGGTGCTTTGGTGTCCCCCTTGGGCCCCCGACTGGGCCTGTTGTTGGTTAGGGATGCCCCAGGCATTTACTGGTGGAGGAGGGGCAGGGATGGTAATAGCTGCCTGTTGGCGGGCTGCTGTCTCCGTTTCATGCAATTGCTTGATTGCCTCTTGCCTGCGAGGACAAAGATGCGAGATTGCAATGTGTGGACCATTGCATAGAGCACATTTGGGTGTTGGGTTTGTGCATTCCCTGTAGCTGTGTTCCCCTGTGCACCTGCTGCACTTGGGGGTTCCATTGTTACATGCATTGGAATAGTGGTCATACTGAAAGCATTTGAAGCATTGCTTGAGCTTGTAAAACCTCTGTGGGTTGATTTTGTCAGGTTCAGCC
>NC_091181.1:43478396-43540896 GCF_040958095.1 Procambarus clarkii | reverse complement strand
GTGGGCTGGCGGGTGTGTGGGTGATTGTGGAAGGGCAGTTCTGGAAGGGTTGGATGTGGCTATAGGTATAGGTGTTGATGTATTTGGGTAACTTGGAGTGGGTGGAAGTTTAACGGAACAATGTGGAAGTGGTTGGGCTGTGAGTGCAGGTGTGGGAAGTTGAGGGCCTGGGAAGGGGGGGGGGGGAGGATGGGCGACTTCGCAGCAGTTGTGGTGGGAGGTGTGAGATTATAGAACAGTGGTGGTGACGAGAGTGGGGGTGATGGTGAGTGATGGTGAGGGTGCGGTGGAACTTGTTATAGCTTGTCTGCTGGTGGTGAATATAGTGAGGAAGGTTGTGACAGCGTAGGGTCCATTGGTGTGTCTGGAGAGGAACGTTATCTAGGTGTGGGACTAAGCACAGTAGCAGGGGTTTGGCGTGCGCGCGCACACACACACACACACACACACACACACAGGGGGGCCTCGTAGCCTGGTGGATAGCGCGCAGGACTCGTAATTCTGTGGCGCGGGTTCGATTCCCGCACGAGGCAGAAACAAATGGGCAAAGTTTCTTTCACCCTGAATGTCCCTGTTACCTAGCAGTAAATAGGTACCTGGGAGTTAGTTAGCTGTTACGGGCTGCTTCCTGGGGTGTGTGTGTGTGGTGTGGAAAAAAAAAAAAAAAAAAAAGGTAGTAGTTAGCAAACAGTTGATTGACAGTTGAGAGGCGGGCCGAAAGAGCAAAGCTCAACCCCCGCAAACACAAGTAGGTGAATACAACTAGGTGAATACACACACACACACACACAGCTGCTAACATGACGGGTTGGATAACAAGAACCTTTCAAACAAGAGATGCTATACCAATGATGATACTCTTCAAAGCACTAGTGCTCTCTAGAGTGGCATACTGTTGCACACTAACAGCCCTATTCAAAACAAGATAAACTGCTGACCAGGAGAGCGTGCAATAATAATTTTCTGCTAGAGTTCACTCAATAAAACTTCTAAATTATAGCGACCGATTAAAATGATTAAATCTGTATATGTGGAGCGCAGGGGGAAGAGATACATAATAAATTACAAATGGTAAAATATTAGAGGGGCTGGTCCCAAAGCTGCACGCGAAAATAACACCACATGAGACCAGAAGGCATGGCAGGATGTGCAGAATACCCCCGTTGAAGAGCAGAGGTGCAACAGGTACTCTGAGAGAGAACTCTATCAACATCAGAGGCCCGAAACTGTTCAACACGCTTCCACTACACATAAGGGACATAACTGGCCGACCCCTCACAGTGTTCAAGAGAGAACTATCAACATCAGAGGCCCGAGACTGTTCAACACGCTTCCACTACACATAAGGGACATAACTGGCCGACCCCTCACAGTGTTCAAGAGAGAACTATCAACATCAGAGGCCCGAGACTGTTCAACACGCTTCCACTACACATAAGGGACATAACTGGCCGACCCCTCACAGTGTTCAAGAGAGAACTATCAACATCAGAGGCCCGAGACTGTTCAACACGCTTCCACTACACATAAGAGGCATAACTGGCCGACCCCTCACAGTGTTCAAGAGAGAACTATCAACATCAGAGGCCCGAGACTGTTCAACACGCTTCCACTACACATAAGGGGCATAACTGGCCGACCTCTCACAGTGTTCAAGAGAGAACTTAACAAACACCTTCAACATATACCTGATCAATCAGGCTGTGATTCATACCTCAGGCTGTGAATAGCCGCGTCTAACAACTGGGTTCACTATACCACTAACCAAGAGGCCTGGTCAGAGACCGAGCCGCGGGGAAGTTGATCCTCGGAAATCACCCCAAGGTTAGGTTTGGTTAGGTTAAGATTATTATTAATTATTTATGAATATGGGAACGGAAATGCAGTAGAGTACCTGTGTGCCATTAATTATTTGTATTAGATAAACTGATTCATATAGAGTGTATATGATACACATACGTCTGGCAGATGGGGATGGACATGGAGGCGTATTAGTCGGAATGGAGAGAGAGAGAGAGAGAGAGAGAGAGAGAGAGAGAGAGAGAGAGAGAGAGAGAGAGAGAGAGAGAGAGAGAGAGAGAGAGAGAGAGAGAGAGAGAGAGAGAGAGAGAAACAATAGATGAAGAGCGTTGAGAGATGGGAGAGAGAAGAAGAAAGGAGGGGGACGGGGAAATAGAGAGACCCGGGCGCAGCCGGGTCCCCATCTACAGGCATATAAACAGAGAAACGTGAGTTATCTTGAACAATCAAGACGCGGACAATTGTGGGTAGATGATGTGTAGTTATCATGGGAGAGATCAGTCTCCCAGTGTGCAGTTATCATGGGAGGGATCAGTCTTCCGGTGTGCAGTTATCATGGGAGAGATCAGTCTCCCAGTGTGCAGTTATCATGGGAGAGATCAGCCTCCAAGTGTGCAGTTATCATGGGAGAGATCAGTCTCCCAGTGTGCAGTTATCATGGGAGAGATCAGTCTCCCAGTGTGCAGTTATCATGGGAGAGATCAGTCTCCCAGTGTGCAGTTATCATGGGAGAGATCAGTCTCCCAGTGTGCAGTTATCATGGGAGAGATCAGTCTCCCAGTGTGCAGTTATCATGGGAGAGATCAGTCTCCCAGTGTGCAGTTATCATGGGGAGAGATCAGCCTCCCAGTGTGCAGTTATCATGGGAGAGATCAGTCTCCCAGTGTGCAGTTATCATGGGAGAGATCAGTCTCCCAGTGTGCAGTTATCATGGGAGAGATCAGCCTCCCAGTGTGCAGTTATCATGGGAGAGATCAGCCTCCAAGTGTGCAGTTATCATGGGAGAGATCAGCCTCCCAGTGTGCAGTTATCATGGGAGAGATCAGCCTCCAAGTGTGCAGTTATCATGGGAGAGATCAGTCTCCCAGTGTGCAGTTATCATGGGAGAGATCAGTCTCCCAGTGTGCAGTTATCATGGGAGAGATCAGTCTCCCAGTGTGCAGTTATCATGGGAGAGATCAGTCTCCCAGTATGCAGTTATCATGGGGAGAGATCAGTCTCCCAGTGTGCAGTTATCATGAGAGAGATTAGTCTCCCAGAGTGCAGTTATCATGAGAGAGATTAGTCTCCCAGAGTGCAGTTATCATGGGAGGGATCAGCCTCCCAGTGTGCAGTTATCATGGGGGAGATTAGTCTCCCAGTGTGCAGTTATCATGGGGGAGATCAGTCTCCCAGTGTGCAGTTATCATGGGAGGGACCAGACCCCAAGATACACATGTGTGGTCATGCATTCATCAACAATATCCGACAGGAAATAGCCTCTTGTTCATGTGCATGGGAGTGTTTGTGTGTTTGTGTGTGTATGTGTACTCACCTAATTGTGTTTGCGAGGGTTGAGCTCTGGCTCTTTGGTCCCGCCTCTCAACTGTCAATCAACTAATGTACAAATTCCTGAGCCTACTGGGCTCTATCATATCTACACTTGAAACTGTGTATGGAGTCACCCTCCACCACATCACTGCCTAATGCATTCCTCTGTTAATTACTCTTACACTGGAAAAATTCTTTCTGACGACCCTGTGGCTCATTTGGGTACTCAGTTTCCACCCGTGTCCCCTTGTTCACGTACCACCCTTGTTAAACAGTCTATCTTTATCTACCCTGTCAATTCCTCTTAGAATTTTGTAGGTAGTGGTCATGTCTCCCCTTACTCTTCTGTCTTCCAGTGTCGAGAGGTGCATTTCTCGCAGCCTTTCTTTGTAACTCATGCCTCTTAGTTCTGGGACTAGCCTAGTGGCATACCTCTGAACTTTTTCATGCTTCGCCTTGTGCTTGACAAGGTACGGGCTCCATGCTGGGGCCGTATACTCTAGGATTGGTCTTACATATGTGGTATACAAGATTCTGAATGATTCCTTACACAGGTTCCTGAAGGCAGTTCTGATGTTAGCCAGCCTCGCATTCACCGCAGATGTTATTCTTTGATTTGGGCTTCAGGAGACAGGGTAGGTGTGATATCAACTCCTAGATCCTTCTCTCTGTCCGTTTCATGAAGGACTTCATCTCCCATTCTGTATCTTGTGTCTGGCCTCCTGTTTCCACTGCCTAGTTTCATTATATTACATTTACTCTGGTTGAACTTTAATAAACATTTGTTGGACCATTCATGCAATCTGTCTAGGTTATCTTGTAGTCTCATACTGTCTTCCTCCGTCTTAATCCTCCTCATAATTTTTGCATCATCAGCAAACAATGAGAGGAATGATTCTATACCATCTGGAAGATCATTTACATGAATAAGAAACAGTATAGGTCCAAGGACTGAACCTTGCGGAACCCCACTGGTGACGTCTCGCCAATCTGAGATCTCACCCCGCACAGTGACTCGATGCCTTCTGTTACTTAGGTACTCCCTTATCCAATGTAGTACCTTCCCTTTCACTCCTGTCTGCATCTCCAGCTTTCGCACTAGACTCTTGTGTGGCACTGTGTCAAAGGGTTTCTGGCAATCCAAAAATATGCAGTCTGCCCAGCCCTCTCTTTCTTTGGCTGATCCTTGTTACCTGATCGTAGAATTCAATTAATCCTGTGAGGCATGACTGTGTGAGGTAATCCTGTGTGTGTGTTTTTGTGTATGTAATCACCCCTCTTGTGCTTGCGGGGGTTGAGCTTCGGCTCTTTGGTTCCACCTCGCTACTGTCAATCTACTGGTGTACAGGTTTCTGAGGTTATGGAACTCTATCATATTTACATTTCAAACTTTTTATGGAGTCTGCCTCCACCACATCTCTGCTTAATATATATATATATATATATATATATATATATATATATATATATATATATATATATATATATATATATATATATATATATATATATATCAATGCATCTCTGTCAAATCTCAGCCTAAAGCGTGATTACACCATAGTGAAGACATGTTTTTCAATTCCGTGTCTCTGAGGAGTTTATCAAGAAGGTTTCGTCAGGCAAAATGCCTGATGGGCTCATATACCTTCTCAACAGTCATGCGGACTCATATTGCAACAAATTATCGTCCGGGCGGAGCAGTTACAGACCGCCATAATTGCAACAAAATGTGGTAATTTTTTTCCTGCTGTAATTGCTCCCTCGTTGTTCCTTTTTTAATATTTACAACTTTTTGGTATTCTTTTAGCCTGTATGTGTATTTATTGAGAGATAAATATGGATAATGGGACAGGTGTTTACATGTGATTGTTTGCGATGTGGGGGAGATACACACCAACACAATCACACACATTTACAGTTCCATATATATATATATATATATATATATATATATATATATATATATATATATATATATATATATATATATAGATCTGCGCAATTATATAGTGCAATTGTAGGGACCATAGGCTCGAAGAAGGGAACATGGAGCATTCATAGAAAAACTTGACATTTAACACTGAATACGTATGAGTGTTAACTTCTCCTACCACCCCCCTACCACTTTATTATGCAAGATTATAAGTTACATATCTGATTGTTTACAAAAAGAGAACATTAAGAGGACATAAGAGGAAGTTTGTTTCATAGAGGCTGTAGATTTCTTCGAACTCCTCCGACGCCGGGCAGGAACCGAGGATGCAGCGGGCATTCCCTCTCTGGATCGCGACACTGAGGCGCTGGGAGAGAAAACTTGCTGCTCTAGGGTCTCTTGTAGTGTCAATGTGCTTGGAACCAAGATTTTTAAGAAACCTTCTTGCACTCTCTCCCCATGGGCCTAGGGTCTCAGACCCTATTGGAACGAAGTTGTACCGATGATCTAATTACCTGTACTTGGCTGACTTGTGTCTTTCTCTGTGTGTCGCCGCGGCTCCTGCTGTGCCGGCAGAGAGGTTGATGTATGTGGTTGCCAGGGTGGATACACAAGTATAGTCCCACGCTAACTGTCTGCCACCCTTTCCAGGGTGCAGTGTGATTCCGTCTGGTAGGCCGGCAAAACTAACTGAGTTACGGTTCAATAGGTTGCGAGGCTCTCTCTCCGCTGGACACTGAGCAGAGTCAAGGCTTCTTTTAATGACGTCATTGACTTCGTCGTGTCTAGTGTGCCAACCACCAGATTTTCCACAGTGCAGGCCATGCAGTTCATATTCGTCAGCATCTGCCTCGCCGCAAATACACCTATGAACAGTGTGGATAGTGGCAGCAAGACGGAGAGCGACTGCAATACGGAGCTCCTGCGGGTCAAGACGTGTGCCTGTCGCACACATAGGGACTGCCAAAAGGAAGTCCCCTGTATGGGGAGCCTGCACAGCTGTGAGGCGTGCACGATCACTGGGGGTTGTTGCTGCCTCCAGCAAAGCTGTGGGTTCTTTGTCTACAATGGGGCTGTCCCAACTGGATTGTTTCTTGGCTTTCGGCATGGCTGGTCTGAGTGCTGGGTCTGCCATGGCCCCCCATTTCGTGTCGCATTCCGTGTAGTGGGGGTCCTGTATCCCCGCTACATCACTCAGGGTGTCAGGTAGAATTACCTTAACCAGGTCATCTGATGCTGAGGAGGAAGACAGGAAGGCTGGGACAGCAATTTGGGTGGCGGTGCGGACACCCAAGCCACCGAGCCTGACAGGAAGAGTGGCTTGTTTCCACTGGCATTCATTGAGGGAGAGGTTAACAACTTTTTCTAGCATGGTCTTCAGTAAGAGGTCGTACTCTTCAAGCTTTGGGCTGTCGTAGGATGGGGCGCACCTCAGAAAGTAGGTTAGCCTCGGAAGGGATAGGTATTTAGTGAGGAGATATAAAGCATTGTGGGCATCGATGTCACCTATTCTGTCTTCCATCCTCCTGAGGTCTGTGATTTTGTTATCTTATCAAGTATCTCCTCAATGGCGTTAGACCCGAGGGGGCCTCCAAGGAGGGTGCTGTTCTCGGCCCTAATGACATGGGCTCCAGGCAAGGCAGACCTTATTCTAGTTATGATGTCTGGGTTGGAGGAGACTACTTCACACTTGGAAGGGTTCAGGAAGAGACCCAGGCTTCTTTGTTGCTCCTTTATTTTTCTGACGTCTGCCAAGACGTGGTCTACGGTGCCAGCTATAGTGCAATCATCCAAAAACCAGATGTTGAACTCGCTGGACAAGCTTTCGGTGATTTCTTTTAAGACTATAAAGAAAAGTAGGGGAGCAAGAGGATCACCTTGCTGAACACCTTCACATGATCTGATTTCATGTTCACCAAAGAGCAGTTTGACTCACCACTGTAGCACGATAGTATGAACGGGTAGAGGGGCCGGAAATGGCGATGTATGGCACAAAATACTGCATCTCTTCTGACCATGTTAAAGGCCTTATTAAAGTCCAGTTTGAGCAGGGCCTTTTCATCAGAAATGTTGGTGATGTATGCTCGTGCTGCATGGGCAGCCGCTTCACATCCTTGGGGGATTGCAAATCCTAGCTGGATTGGTTTCAGCAATTCAGCCGCTTGCTGTCTGACAACCCTCATAGCAGCCTTGGCAATCAGGCGTCGGAGAGTGTTGCCAACAACGATTGGCCTGATTCCTTCGTCCTTCTTGTTGAGAGCACAGAGGGAGGCACCAAAAAAGAGAGGCCTGATGGCCTCAGGTATATCACCAGCCAGGCACGTGTTGACGAACCTTGTGAGTTCCATAAGAAGATCTTGTGCAGCATCACCAACCACAGGATTTAACATTTGCTTGATGTGTTGAGGTTTTAACCCTGTAAAGCCGCCTGCTGACCCAGGTGGGAAAGAAAGGGCTGCTTTGTAGACCTCAGATTCACCAACAGTTAATGGGTTTGAAATGTCATAATAAGGTGACGAACGTCGTTATGACAGGATGATAAACAATGCCATGGCAGGGGTTACAATGTTATGACAGAGTGACAATGTTATGACAGGGGTGACAATGTTATGACAGAGTGACAATATTATGACAGGGGTAACAATATGATGACAGAATGACAATATTATGACCGGGGTGACAATGTTATGACAGAGTGATAATATTATGACAGGGGTGACAATGTTATGACAGAATGACAATATTATGACAGGGGGTGACAATGTTATGACAGGGGGTGACAATGTTATGACAGGGGGTGACAATATGACGACAGAGTGACAATATGATGACAGAGTGACAATATGATGACAATGCCAATATGATGACAGAGGTAATAATATGATGACAGAGTGACAATATGATGACAACGCCAATATGATGACAGAGTAACAATATGATGACAGAGGTAACAATATGATGACAGTGCCAATATGATGACAGAGTGACAATATGATGACAGAGTAACAATATGATGACAGAGGTAACAATATGATGACAGAGGTAACAATATGATGACAGAGGTAACAATATGATGACAGAGTAACAATATGATGACAGAGTAACAGTATGATGACAGAGTAACAATATGATGACAGAGGTAACAATATGATGACAGAGTCACAATATGATGACAATACCAATATGATGACAGTGACAATATGATGACAGAGGTAACAATATGATGACAGAGGTAACAATATGATGACAGAGGTAACAATATGATGACAGAGGTAACAATATGATGACAGAGGTAACAATATGATGACAGAGGTAATAATATGATGACAGAGTGACAATATGATGACAGAGTGACAATATGATGACAGAGGTAACAATATGATGACAGTGCCAATATGATGACAGAGTAACAATATGATGACAGTGCCAATATGATGACAGAGTAACAATATGATGACAGTGCCAATATGATGACAGAATAACAATATGATAACAGAGGTAACAATATGATGACAGAGGTAAAAATATGATGACAGAGTAACAATATGATGACAGAGGTAACAATATGATGACAGAGGTAACAATATGATGACAGAGTAACAATATGATGACAGAGGTAACAATATGATGACAGAGGTAATAATATGATGACAGAGTAACAATATGATGACAGAGGTAACAATATGATGACAGAGTAACAATATGATGACAGTGACAATATGATGACAGAGGTAACAATATGATGACAGTGACAATATGATGACAGAGGTAACAATATGATGACAGTGACAATATGATGACAGAGTAACAATATGATGACAGTGACAATATGATGACAGTGACAATATGATGACAGAGTAACAATATGATGACAGAGTAACAATATGATGACAGTGACAATATGATGACAGAGGTAACAATATGATGACAGAGTAACAATATGATGACAGTGACAATATGATGACAGTGACAATATGATGACAGTGACAATATGATGACAGAGGTAACAATATGATGACAGTGACAATATGATGACAGAGGTAACAATATGATGACAGTGACAATATGATGACAGAGGTAACAATATGGTGACAGAGGTAACAATATGATGACAGAGGTAACAATATGATGACAGAGTAACAATATGATGACAGAGTAACAATGTTATGAAAGAGTAACAAACAAGAGTGCATTATACAACAAACAACGATCAAAACTACAAAGAACTGTTGTTCTTTGTAGTTTTGTAGTTGTAACAAAAAAAATTCAGTTTTTAGATTCAGTGACGATACATTTTCATATATTAGTTGGTCGCCATGGGAACGCCCCTAAACCCATCATTGGCAAATGCATTTCTCTGCTACTTGGACAATTTATTTTTGTATAACTTCCTGCCATACAGCAAATATATTTATATATATATATATATATATATATATATATATATATATATATATATATATATATATATATATATACATATATATATATACTACCATAGTTGTATAAACAATTCGTTACTCTTTTTTTTTAATTTTCAGTTACATATGCACAAAATGTCACAGTATAACCAAACTTGAAACATGTAATATATATATATATATAAGTCTCAAAAAATTTAATTTCTAAATTGAACCTCTGGGGGTGTTCCAGCGTAGATAAGCAGGTCCTTCTCGCGAGCGTTTCCAACGTAAAGAAACTGTCGTACTAAAGTGCCCTTATCCTAACCAACCAGAGGACCCACGAACAAAAAACGGGACATTATGTCAATTTCGCGAGCCGCAACCATTGACGGCCTTAGGTAAAGTGTACGTCAAAATACGACGTGCTATTAGGAGAACGGGTTGAGGTGAGATAAATGCATGAATTTAGGTAAATATAAATTATTAACTGCCTCATATGGGCCTATTGAACTGTTGTCATATCCCTTATTCCCTTATTCATTTGTTCTTGTATAATTTATGTAGATAGTAGAATGTAGATAGAATTATATGAAGTATATAATTACATTACAATTTTTATTATACATCATAGCAATTAAAATGATCAAGTGTTATTTAACATTAATGAACGTTTTCCAGGGAAACTTCATAGTATATTTAATTTTATTGTCACCTGGAATTATTATAAATGAAGAACCATATATGAATTTTGGTGTTTGTATTTAAATAATCTAATTTGTATACATGACACATGTCTTGCAAGAGTCTGGCCATGAAACTGAAACTGGACATTGACATGAATCTGGCTGAAACTGAACATATAACCCTGTGTGAAACAGAACATTGTCCCTGTGTGAAACAGAACATAGTCCCTGTGTGAATCAGAACATAGCCCCTGTGTGAAACAGAACATAGCCCCTGTGTGAAACAGAACATAGCCCTTGTGTGAAACAGAACATAGCCTGTGTGAAACAGAACATAGCCCCTGTGTGAAACAGAACATAGCCTGTGTGAAACAGAACATAGTCCCTGTGTGAAACAGAACATAGCCCCTGTGTAAAACAGAACATAGCCTGTGTGAAACAGAACATAGCCCCTGTGTGAAACAGAACAAAGCCCCTGTGTGAAACAGAACATCACCCCTGTATGAAACAGAAAATAATCCTGTGTGAAACAGAACATAGCCCCTGTGTGAAACAGAACATAGCCCCTGTGTGAAACAGAACATCACCCCTGTGTGAAACAGAACATCACCCCTGTGTGAAACAGAAAATAACCCTGTGTGAAACAGAACATAACCCTGTGTGAAACAGAACATAGCCCCTGTGTGAAACAGAACATAGCCCCTGTGTGAAACAGAACATAGCCCCTGTGTGAAACAGAACATAGCCCCTGTGTGAAACAGAACATAGCCCTTGTGTGAAACATAACCTAGCCCCTGTGTGAAAAAGAACATAGCCCCTGTGTGAAACAGAACATAGTCCCTGTGTGAAACAGAACATCACCCCTGTGTGAAACAGAACATAGCCCCTGTGTGAAACAGAACATAGCTCCTGTGTGAAACAGAACATAGCCCCTGTGTGAAACAGAGCATAGGCCCTGTGTGAAACAGAACAGAGCCTGTGTGAAACAGAACATAGCTCCTGTGTGAAACAGAACATAGTCCCTGTGTGAAACAGAACATAGGCCCTGTGTGAAACAGAACATAGCCCCTGTGTGAAACAGAACATAGCCCCTGTGTGAAACAGAACATAGCCCCTGTGTGAAACAGAACATATCCCTGGTGAAACAGAACATAGCTCCTGTGTGAAACAGAACATAGCCCCTGTGTGAAACAGAACATAGGCCCTGTGTGAAACAGAACATAGCCCCTGTGTGAAACAGAACATAGCCCCTGTGTGAAACAGAACATATCCCTTTGTGAAACAGAACATAGCTCCTGTGTGAAACAGAACATAGCCCCTGTGTGAAACAGAACATAGGCCCTGTGTGAAACAGAACATAGCCCCTGTGTGAAACAGAACATTGCCCCTGTGTGAAACAGAACATAGCCCCTGTGTGAAACAGAACATAGCCCCTGTGTGAAACAGAACATAGCTCCTGTGTGAAACAGAACATAGCCCCTGTGTGAAACAGAACATAGGCCCTGTGTGAAACAGAACATCACCCCTGTGTGAAACAGAACATAGCCCCTGTGTGAAACAGAACATAGCCCCTGTGTGAAACAGAACATAGCCCCTGTGTGAAACAGAACATAGCTCCTGTGTGAAACAGAACATAGCCCCTGTGTGAAACAGAACATAGGCCCTGTGTGAAAGAGAACAAAACCCTGTGTGAAAGAGAACATAGCTCCTGTGTGAAACAGAACATAACCCCTGTGTGAAACAGAACATATAACCCTGTGTGAAACAGAACATAACCCTGTGTGAAACAGAACATAGCCCCTGTGTGAAACAGAACATAGTCCCTGTGTGAAAGAGAACAAAACCCTGTGTGAAACAGAACATAGGCCCTGTGTGAAAGAGAACAGAACCCTGTGTGAAACAGAACATAGCTCCTGTGTGAAACAGAACATAGCCTGTGTGAAACAGAACATAGCCCCTGTGTGAAACAGAACATAGCCCCTGTGTGAAACAGAACATAGCCTGTGTGAAACAGAACATAGCCTGTGTGAAACAGAACATAGCCCCTGTGTGAAACAGAACATAGTCCCTGTGTGAAACAGAACATAGCCTGTGTGAAACAGAACATAGCCCCTGTGTGAAACAGAACATAGCCCCTGTGTGAAACAGAACATAGCCCCTGTGTGAAACAGAACATAGCCCCTGTGTGAAACAGAACATAGGCCCTGTGTGAAACAGAACATAGCCCCTGTGTGAAACAGAACATAGCCCCTGTGTGAAACAGAACATAGCCCCTGTGTGAAACAGAACATAGCCCCTGTGTGAAACAGAACATAGCTCCTGTGTGAAACAGAACATAGCCCCTGTGTGAAACAGAACATAGGCCCTGTGTGAAACAGAACATCACCCCTGTGTGAAACAGAACATAGCCCCTGTGTGAAACAGAACATAGCCCCTGTGTGAAACAGAACATAGCCCCTGTGTGAAACAGAACATAGCTCCTGTGTGAAACAGAACATAGCCCCTGTGTGAAACAGAACATAGGCCCTGTGTGAAAGAGAACAAAACCCTGTGTGAAAGAGAACATAGCTCCTGTGTGAAACAGAACATAACCCCTGTGTGAAACAGAACATATAACCCTGTGTGAAACAGAACATAACCCTGTGTGAAACAGAACATAGCCCCTGTGTGAAACAGAACATAGTCCCTGTGTGAAAGAGAACAAAACCCTGTGTGAAACAGAACATAGGCCCTGTGTGAAAGAGAACAAAACCCTGTGTGAAACAGAACATAGCTCCTGTGTGAAACAGAACATAGCCTGTGTGAAACAGAACATAGCCCCTGTGTGAAACAGAACATAGCCCCTGTGTGAAACAGAACATAGCCTGTGTGAAACAGAACATAGCCTGTGTGAAACAGAACATAGCCCCTGTGTGAAACAGAACATAGTCCCTGTGTGAAACAGAACATAGCCTGTGTGAAACAGAACATAGCCCCTGTGTGAAACAGAACATAGCCCCTGTGTGAAACAGAACATAGCCCCTGTGTGAAACAGAACATAGCCCCTGTGTGAAACAGAACATAGCCCCTGTGTGAAACAGAACATAGCCCCTGTGTGAAACAGAACATAGCCCCTGTGTGAAACAGAACATAGCTCCTGTGTGAAACAGAACATAGTCCCTTTGTGAAACAGAACATAGCCTCTGTGTGAAACAGAACATAGCCCCTGTGTGAAACAGAACATAGTCCCTGTGGGAAGCAGAACATAACCCCTGTGTGAAACAGAACATAGTCCCTTTGTGAAACAGAACATAGCCCCTGTGTGAAACAGAACATAGTCCCTGTGGGAAGCAGAACATAACCCCTGTGTGAAACAGAACATAGTCCCTTTGTGAAACAGAACATAGCCCCTGTGTGAAACAGAACATAGCCCCTGTGTGAAACAGCAACGTCACGTGTACAAAGCATTCGAACCCGTCACCCCCCCCCCCCCAAATCCCCCCCACCTTCCCCCTCTTACACCCCCCCCCCCCATTACTGAAACCTGCGCACCTCAGCATTAACTGCGGCTCCAGTTCTCATATACAGGAGAGACGAGCCAAGCGCACCTCTGCACCCACTAATTAAACCCAGATATAAACTTAATTTAAATACAATGAACCTGTGCCTCATCGTAGAAGACGAGATGCGACTCTGTCTGTCTCGCTTGTTGGGACGCTCATTGTCATTATACCCATTGTCAATATGTCATTATATTCTCTCCCTTATTTATCCTTTATTTGTCGTTCCTACCACAGATACTATTTATAATAGTGATGATAATAAAAAATAGTATAATAATATGATGATAATAAATCATCATATAATATGATCAATATCATATCAATCATATCAATAATATGATAATAATTAATAATTTAATTATTGTAATAACAGAAAGTCTAAGTTACCATACAGCGACTCACTAATGTTAGACGTACGGGAGGTACAGACTTGAGCAGCAGCAGCAAAGTCTTAAGTAATTAAGTGTGATGCGGTATAGAAGTGTTTCATCAGGCTGTTGCAGGTGGCAACGTACGTTATTCTGTAATGGCAGTGGGAAAGCTTGACGCAGTACGGGTCACGTGGCCGCTTGCTAAAGCAGCAGTAAAATGTTAAGCAGCCACAGCAGTAGAGCCTGCAGCACTGCCAGCAGCAGTGTCTGTTACGTCAGCAGTGGTAGTCTCGTAGAGCAACAGCAGCTCTTGTGCAACAACAGTCTGATGAGTAGTTGTTGTATTTAACACAACGTCAGCAGACGTTGTTTCAAACACACACACACACACACACACACCGGTGTGTGTGTGTGTGTGTGTGTGTGTACTCACCTATTCACCTATTTCACCTATTTGTGCTTGCAGGATCGAGCATTGACTCTTGGATCCCGCCTTTCCAGCTATCGGTTGTTTACAGCAATGACTCCTGTCCCATTTCCCTATCATATCTAGTTTTAAAAGTATGAATAGTATTTGCTTCCACAACCTGCTCCCCAAGTGCATTCCATCTTTCTACTACTCTCACGCTAAAAGAAAACTTCCTAATATCTCTGTGACTCATCTGAGTTTCCAGTTTCCACCCATGTCCCCTCGTTCTGTTATTATTACGTGCGAACATTTCATCTATTTCCACTTTGTCAATTCCCCTGAGTATTTTATATGTCCCTATCATATCTCCTCTCTCCCTTCTTTTCTCTAGTGTCATAAGGTTCAGTTCCTTCAGACGCTCTTCATATCCCATCCCTCGTAACTCTGGGACAAGCCTCGTCGCAAACCTCTGAACCTTCTCCAGTTTCTTTATGTGTTTCTTCAGGTGGGGGCTCCATGATGGCGCGGCATACTCTAAGATGGGTCTCACGTAGGCAGTGTAAAGCGCCCTAAAAGCCTCCTCATTTACGTTTCTGAATGAAGTTCTAATTTTCGCCAGTGTAGAGTACGCTGCTGTCGTTATCCTACTTATATGTGCCTCAGGAGTTAGATTAGGTGTCACATCCACTCCCAGGTCTCTTTCTCGAATCGTTACAGGTAGGCTGTTCCCCTTCATTGTGTACTGTCCCTTTGGTCTCCTGTCACCTGATCCCATTTCTATAACTTTACATTTACGTGTGTTGAACTCCAGTAGCCATTTCCCTGACCATCTCTGCAGCCTGTTTAAGTCCTCTTGGAGGATCCTACAATCCTCGTCTGTCACAACTCTTCTCATTAATTTTGCGTCATCCGCAAACATTGACATGTATTATTCCACTCCTGTAAACATATCATTTACGTAAATTAGAAAGAGGATTGGTCCCAGCACCGATCCTTGAGGTACTCCACTTGTTATTGTTCGCCAGTCCGACTTCTCGCCCCTTACCATTACCCTCTGGCTCCTTCCTGTTAGGTAGTTCTTCACCCATACTAGGGCCTTTCCGCTTAATTCTGCCTGCCTCTCAAGTTTGTATAGCAGTCTCATGTGCGGTACTGTATCAAAGGCCTTTTTGCAGTCAAGAAATATGCAGTCTGCCCAGCCTTCTCTGTCCTGCCTTATCCTTGTTACTTTATCATAGAATTCTAAAAGGTTTGTTAGGCATGATTTCCCTGTCCAGAACCCATGTTGGTGCTTGTTTACAAACCCAATGCTCTCCAGGTGCTCAACAAGTCTTAGCCTAATTATTCTTTCAAGTATTTTGCAGGGGATGCTTGTCAGTGATACGGGTCTGTAGTTAAGTGCCTCCTCCCTATCACCTTTCTTGAAAATCGGTACGACATTTGCCTCCTTCCAGCAACTGGGCAATTCTCCCGACATCAGTGACTCATTAAAGATCATTGCCAGAGGCACGCTGAGAGCCTGCGCTGCCTCTTTAAGTATCCACGGTGATACTTTGTCTGGTTCAACAGCTTTATTTGCATCCAGTGTTGTCAACTGTTTCATTACCTCCTCTGCTGTCACCTCTATATCTGATAGTCTTTCATCTAGGGTAATCGCTTCTAACAATGGGAGCTGCTCAGGCTCGGTTGTGAACACTCCATGGAATTTTCCATTCAGTACCTCGCAGATTTCCTTGTCGCTTTCTGTATGTGCCCCTTCTGTTTTCCTCAGTCTTGTCACTTGATCATTTACCGACATCTTCCTTCTTATATGGCTATGTAGTAATTTTGGTTGCTTTTTCGCTTTGACTGCAATATCATTCTCATAATTTCTTTCCGACACTCGTCTTATGTTAATGTAATCATTCCTAGCTCTGTTACATCTAATCCTGTTGTCCTCTGTCCTTTGTCTTCTGTACTTCCTCCACTCCCTCCTGCTTCTCACCTTTGCTTCCTGACACTGTCTATTAAACCATGGGTTATTATATTCCCTCCTGCTTTTTTCCTTTATTGTTGGAATAAATCTCTCTTCAGCCTCCTTGCATTTCAATATGACTTGGTTCATCATACCTTGCACTGTTTTTCCTCTAAGTTCTTCCTCCCACTGCACTTCTCCCAGGTAGTCCCTTATCCTTCTGTATTCCCCTTTTCTGTAATCAAGTCTCCTTTCCCGGACCTCTTGTCCTTTGGTCACAATTTTAAGCTCCATCATGTAGTCAAAGACTAGGACACAATGGTCACTGGCTCCTAGTGGAATTTCATGTTCCAACTGCTCGATGTCTTCTACATTCTGGGTGAAAATGAGATCTAATAGGCTGGGCGTATCTCCTCCTCTTTCCCTAGTATCTTCTTTCACATGCTGTGTTAGGAAATTCCTGTCAATAACGTCTACCAGCTTCGCTCCCCAGGTCTCCTCCCCGCCATGGGGATTCCTTGTTTCCCAATCTATCTCTCCGTGATTTAGGTCCCCCATGACCAGCAGCTTCGCTCTCATTCTATGCGCTAAAGTTGCTGCCCTCTGCTGTTCATCTATACATGTCTTGTTGCTGTTGCTGTGTGTGTGTGTGTGTGTGTGTGTGTGTGTGTGTGTGTGTGTGTGTGTGTGTGTGTGTGTGTGTGTGTGTGTGTGTGTGTGTGTGTGTGTGTGTGTGTGTGTGTGTGTATGTACTCACCTAGTTGTACTCACCTAGTTGTGTTTGCGGGGGTTGAGCTCTGGCTCTTTGGTCCCGCCTCTCAACCGTCAATCAACAGGTGTACAGATTCCTGAGCCTATCGGGCTCTGTCATATCTACACTTGAAACTGTGTATGGAGTGAGCCTCCACCACATCACCCCCTAATGCATTCCAATTGTCAACCACTCTGACACTAAAAAAGTTCTTTCTAATATCTCTGTGGCTCATTTGGGCACTCAGTTTCCACCTGTGTCCCCTTGTGCGTGTTCCCCTTGTGTTAAATAGACTGTCTTTATCTACCCTATCAATCCCCTTCAGAATCTTGAATGTGGTGATCATGTCCCCCCTAACTCTTCTGTCTTCCAGCGAAGTGAGGTTTAATTCCCGTAGTCTCTCCTCGTAGCTCATACCTCTCAGCTCGGGTACTAGTCTGGTGGCAAACCTTTGAACCTTTTCCAGTTTAGTCTTATCCTTGACTAGATATGGACTCCATGCTGGGGCTGCATACTCCAGGATTGGCCTGACATATGTGGTATACAAAGTTCTGAATGATTCTTTACACAAGTTTCTGAATGCCGTTCGTATGTTGGCCAGCCTGGCATATGCCGCTGATGTTATCCGCTTGATATGTGCTGCAGGAGACAGGTCTGGCGTGATATCAACCCCCAAGTCTTTTTCCTTCTCTGACTCCTGAAGAATTTCCTCTCCCAGATGATACCTTGTATCTGGCCTCCTGCTCCCTACACCTATCTTCATTACATTACATTTGGTTGGGTTAAACTCTAACAACCATTTGTTCGACCATTCCTTCAGCTTGTCTAGGTCTTCTTGAAGCCTCAAACAGTCCTCTTCTGTTTTAATCCTTCTCATAATTTTAGCATCGTCCGCAAACATTGAGAGAAATGAATCGATACCCTCCGGGAGATCATTTACATATATCAGAAACAAGATAGGACCGAGTACAGAGCCCCGTGGGACTCCACTGGTGACTTCACGCCAATCGGAGGTCTCACCCCTCACCGTTACTCTCTGCTTCCTATTGCTTAGATACTCCCTTATCCACTGGAGCACCTTACCAGCTACACCTGCCTGTCTCTCCAGCTTATGTACCAGCCTCTTATGCGGTACTGTGTCAAAGGCTTTCCGACAATCCAAGAAAATGCAGTCCGCCCAGCCCTCTCTTTCTTGCTTAATCTGTGTCACCTGATCGTAGAATTCTATCAAGCCTGTAAGGCAAGATTTACCCTCCCTGAATCCATGTTGGCGATTTGTCACGAAGTCCCTTCTCTCCAGATGTGTTACCAGGTTTTTTCTCACGATCTTCTCCATCACCTTGCATGGTATACAAGTCAAGGACACTGGCCAGTGTGTGTATGTGAGTGTGTGTATGTGTACTCACCTAGTTGTACTCACCTAGTTGTGTTTGCGGGGGTTGAGCTCTGGCTCTTTGGTCCCGCCTCTCAACCGTCAATCAACAGGTGTACAGATTCCTGAGCCTATCGGGCTCTGTCATATCTACACTTGAAACTGTGTATGGAGTCAGCCTCCACCACATCACTTCCTAATGCATTCCATTTGTCAACCACTCTGACACTAAAAAAGTTCTTTCTAATATCTCTGTGGCTCATTTGGGCACTCAGTTTCCACCCGTGTCCCCTAGTACGTGTGCCCCTTGTGTTAAATAGACTGTCTTTATCTACCCTATCAATCCCCTTCAGAATCTTGAATGTGGTGATCATGTCCCCCCTAACTCTTCTGTCTTCCAGCGAAGTGAGGTTTAATTCCCGTAGTCTCTCCTCGTAGCTCATACCTCTCAGCTCGGGTACTAGTCTGGTGGCAAACCTTTGAACCTTTTCCAGTTTAGTCTTATCCTTGACTAGATATGGACTCCATGCTGGGGCTGCATACTCCAGGATTGGCCTGACATATGTGGTATACAAAGTTCTGAATGATTCTTTACACAAGTTTCTGAATGCCGTTCGTATGTTGGCCAGCCTGGCATATGCCGCTGATGTTATCCGCTTGATATGTGCTGCAGGAGACAGGTCTGGCGTGATATCAACCCCCAAGTCTT
The DNA here is from genome assembly GCF_040958095.1 of Procambarus clarkii. NCBI lineage: Eukaryota > Metazoa > Arthropoda > Malacostraca > Decapoda > Cambaridae > Procambarus > Procambarus clarkii. Next base: position 43,521,439 of record NC_091181.1, on the reverse strand, counting down.
TTTCCTTCTCTGACTCCTGAAGAATTTCCTCTCCCAGATGATACCTTGTATCTGGCCTCCTGCTCCCTACACCTATCTTCATTACATTACATTTGGTTGGGTTAAACTCTAACAACCATTTGTTCGACCATTCCTTCAGCTTGTCTAGGTCTTCTTGAAGCCTCAAACAGTCCTCTTCTGTTTTAATCCTTCTCATAATTTTAGCATCGTCCGCAAACATTGAGAGAAATGAATCGATACCCTCCGGGAGATCATTTACATATATCAGAAACAAGATAGGACCGAGTACAGAGCCCTGTGGGACTCCACTGGTGACTTCACGCCAATCGGAGGTCTCACCCCTCACCGTAACTCTCTGCTTCCTATTGCTTAGATACTCCCTTATCCACTGGAGCACCTTACCAGCTACACCTGCCTGTCTCTCCAGCTTATGTACCAGCCTCTTATGCGGTACTGTGTCAAAGGCTTTCCGACAATCCAAGAAAATGCAGTCCGCCCAGCCCTCTCTTTCTTGCTTAATCTGTGTCACCTGATCGTAGAATTCTATCAAGCCTGTAAGGCAAGATTTACCCTCCCTGAATCCATGTTGGCGATTTGTCACGAAGTCCCTTCTCTCCAGATGTGTTACCAGGTTTTTTCTCACGATCTTCTCCATCACCTTGCATGGTATACAAGTCAAGGACACTGGCCTGTAGTTCAGTGCCTCTTGTCTGTCGCCCTTTTTGTATATTGGGACCACATTCGCCGTCTTCCATATTTCTGGTAGGTCTCCCGTCTCTAGTGACTTACTATACACTATGGAGAGTGGCAGGCAAAGTGCCTCTGCACACTCTTTCAGTACCCATGGTGAGATCCCATCTGGACCAACAGCCTTTCTAACATCCAGATCCAGCAGGTGTCTCTTGACCTCCTCTCTCGTAATTTCGAACTCCTCCAAGGCCGCCTGGTTTACCTCCCTTTCTCCTAGCACAGTGACCTCACCCTGTTCTATTGTGAAGACCTCCTGGAACCTCTTGTTGAGTTCCTCACACACCTCTCTGTCATTCTCTGTATACCTGTCCTCGCCTGTTCTAAGTTTCAATACCTGTTCTTTCACTGTTGTTTTCCTTCTGATGTGACTGTGGAGTAGCTTTGGTTCGGTCTTGGCTTTGTTTGCTATATCATTTTCAAAATTTTTCTCTGCTTCTCTTCTCACCCTGACGTACTCATTCCTGGTTCTCTGGTATCTCTCTCTGCTTTCTGGTGTTCTGTTATTCCGGAAGTTCCTCCACGCCTTTTTGTTCAGTTTCTTCGCTTCCATACATGCCCTATTATACCATGGATTCTTCTGTTGCTTCTCGGATTTTTCCCTTTGGGCCGGGATGAACCTGTTTACTGCCTCCTGACACTTTTGGGTAACATAGTCCATCATACCCTGTACAGACTTGTCTCTGAGGTCTGTGTCCCAAGGTATTTCACTTAGGAAACTTCTCATCTGTTCATAATTCCCCTTTCGGTATGCCAGCCTTTTGATTCCTAGTTCTTTTTGGGGGGAGATAAGTCCTAGCTCTACCAGGTACTCAAAGTTCAATACACTGTGGTCACTCATTCCCAAGGGCGCTTCCATCTTAACTTCCCTTATATCCCATTCATTTAGGGTAAATATCAAATCAAGCATTGCTGGTTCATCTTCTCCTCTCATTCTTGTTGGTTCTTTGGTGTGCTGGCTTAGAAAGTTTCTTGTTGCCACGTCCAGCAGCTTAGCTCTCCATGTTTCTGGTCCTCCATGCGGGTCTCTGTTCTTCCAATCTATCTTCCCATGGTTGAAGTCTCCCATAATTAGTAGTCCAGATCCATTCCTGCTAGCAACAGAAGCTGCTCTTTCTATTATGTTAATGGTGGCCATGTTGTTTCTATCATATTCCTGTCTAGGTCTTCTGTCATTTGGTGGTGGATTATATATGACTGCGACTATAATTTTTTTCCCTCCATTTGTTACAGTACCTGCTATGTAGTCACTAAAACCTTCACAGCCCTGAATATCCATCTCCTCAAAATCCCAGCCTTGTCTTACCAGCAGAGCTACACCACCCCCACCTCTTCCTTCCCTCTCTTTCCTCATAACATAATAGTCCTGTGGGAACACTGCATTTGTTATCGTTTTCGTGATCTTTGTTTCTGTGAGGGCTATTATGTCTGGGTTTTCCTCTAGTACCAGTTCTCCAAGCTCATTTGCTTTATTTGTAATTCCATCTATGTTTGTGTACATCGCTTTGAGGCTCACTTTCTTCTGTCCCTTCTCAAATCGCCTCCTTGGTGAGTGTTCTGCTGGTGGGGGAGGCTGTTCCATGGGTGTGAGGACCTGTGAGGTGGATAACAGGGTCTCAGAGGATACTGGGATGAGGTGCGGGGGATCCAGTGAAGGGGGAGGGACAGGGAGGGTATGGGGTGAAAGGGGAGGGAGGACGGGAAGGAAAGGGGGGGAGGGAGGACTCGGGAGGAGGGGAGGGGTAGAAGGGTGGGGATTGGGTGTGGGGGGAGGGAGATTTTGCTGAACATTTGAGTGGGGGCAGGGAGGGTTTGGGGTAGGGGGGTTTTCTATGCAGAGGAGGGAGGCGGGGTTGTCCTCCCTTCTGGCGTTACTGGGTAGCTGGTTGTGAGTTCCCCCCTCGCCTCTGGGGGTGTTGGGTTGGGAGCTGTGACTTCCTGGTTTTCCCCTCTCGCCCTGCGCCTCTTCCTTGCTTCTGCCGCCACGGCTCTCTCCTCCCTTGTCATGTCTCTTTGGAGGAATACATTTTTTAATTTTCCCACGTTTTTCAGGGAGCTCTTCCTTGATAGGATCTTCTCCTTTGTGTTCTCGTTTGCAAACACTATCTTTATCATTCGGTCTCGGTCTTTGTTGTACCGGCCTAGCCTGAAAACCTTCTCAATGCTATGCTCAGCCCCTTCCATGTCTAGTGCCTTTAGTACTTCATTCACTGCTGCTTTGTCCTTGTCACTCCACTCTGTCCTATTAGATCCTTCCTGTTCCTTAATACCCACAGCAACCACTGATCTGTTCCTTTCCAGCAGTTGGCTAGTGGAGCGTGCCGCCTCCTGCGAGGTGGCTGCTTTCATGGCCACCTCCATCACTGCAGTCATTACTTCAGAGTTATTTTTTTTTAGTATTTCCGCAAATGTTGCTTTTATTGTGGCATTCTCACCCAGAAAACTATTACCACCTTCTCCCTGGGTGGTTTTCTGATTCTCAGCCTCGATACCATTTTCTTTGAGGGCTCTTATCTCCTCCTTTGCTGCTGTCAGCTCTCTTTTCAGGTTGCTTATTTCGTTCTTCATTTCCTGCATCATTTCTTGCATCTCACTCTTGATGTCCTCCAGAAACTGGGCGAACATTTCCTTCATCTCGTCACCTTGGCTCTTTCCTGTTCCCCTGGGACCTCTGGCTGCCATGCTTGACCCTGTTGGGATGGGGGAGGGAGAGAGAGAGAGAGAGGAAGAGAGAGAGAAAGAGAGAGAGAGAAAGGGAGTGATAAAGGGAGAGATAAATGGGTGGGTGGGGGGGATCCGACCCTTCCACTGAAGTGAGAAGAAAGTAGAAGGGGAGGGGGGGGGGAGGAGATGGAGAGAGAGGCGGGAGGGAGAGAGAGGAGAGGGAGAGAGTGGGTGAGGGAGAGAGTGGGTGAGGGAGAGAGTGGGTGAGGGAGAGAGGGGGGGGGGAGGTGTGTGTGTGTGTGTGTGTGTGGGCAGAGAGGGAGGGGGGGAGGGAGGGGGAAGGAAAGAGAGGGAGGGGGAAGGAAAGAGAGGGAGGGAGAGGGGGAGGGAGAGAGAGAGAGAGAGAGAGAGAGAGAGAGAGAGAGAGAGAGAGAGAGAGAGAGAGAGAGAGAGAGAGAGAGAGAGAGAGAGAGAGAGAGAGCAGGAGAGAGAGAGAGCAGGAGAGAGCAGGAGAGAGAGAGCAGGAGAGAGAGAGCAGGAGAGAGAGAGCAGGAGAGAGAGAGCAGGAGAGGGAGAGAGGGAGTGGGAGAGAGGGAGAGTGGGGAGGGGAAGGGTGTGTGTATGGGCGATGCGGGGGACTGGGGGTGGGGGGGGGCCGGAGATGGCGACTAAGTCAGGTCAGGTCCGATGGGGGGGGGGATAGTAAGGTCCTATCCCAAGTGTTAATGCCTTTTCCCCTGACTGGACAATTGTGTGTGTGTGTGTGTGTGCCCGTGTGTGTGTGTGTCTGTTTTAGCGTGTGCACACTTGTGTGCGTGTATGTGTCAAGATATCCCTTATGCGTTACCTCTGCCTAAATGAGCCACTCTGAGATTTTTAAATATATATGATATCCTGGACGAGAATTTGATAATCTTTTACCTCAATCTGTACACCTGATTAATTGACCAGAGAGGGGTACATACCAGTCTGCCTCCCGCTCACACAACCAGATGAGCGATGTATGATGAGATGGTTATCCGTCGTTGTCTCCCACTAGGTGATTCACTAAGTGCTGGTAGATTGATGAGGTCGTTCTTCTCTTTCAACACAAAGCTCTGGAGTCAGTCACTGTATCGTTATGTGACAGTTCACTAATTCACTGTACCACTGATCACAGTCACCACTCAACAGCACAATCAGGTAGCTCCACGGCGGGTCGTCCCACCCGGTCAGGTCACACACTTACATGCACCGGTGGTGCCCTAGCTCCACTTTTGGTTTCTTCGCCAAATCTTGGCACTATCACTAGCGATATGACTATGCTATGTTGCACCCTGCTAGCTACACACTGCGAGAGGCCAAATACTATGATCTAGCCTCTATACTCCTTCAATGTCCCGAGAAATTGACGAATTTCCGCGGACCTCACTAATCGCGTGTGTCTCCTGTGTGTGTGTGTGTGTGTGTGTGTGTGTGTGTTTTTCAGGGGCCGGTGGCTGAGCGGACAGCACGCTGGACGCGTGATCCTGTGGTCCCGGGTTCTATACCGGGCGCCGGCGAGAAACAAAAATGGGCACAGTTTCTTTCACTCTGATGCTCCTGTTACCTAGTAGTAAATAGATACCTGGGAGTTAGACAGCTGTTACGGGCTGCTTCCTGGCGGGGGGAGGGGCGGAATAGTAGTCAGAAACAGTCGATTGATTGATAGTTAAGAGGCAGTCCGAAAGAGCAGAGCTCAACCACCCGCATGCACAACTACGTGAATACAACTGGGTGAATACATAGGGAGGCCTCGCGGCTGAGTGGACAGCGTTCTCGGGTCATAGTCCTAAGGGCCCAGGTTCGATCCCCGGCGGAAGCTGAAACAAGGGAACAAAGTTTCTTTCACCCTGATGCAGCTGTTCACCTAGCAGTACATAGGTACTGGGAAGTTAGACAGCTTCTACAGGCTGCTTATGTGGATGTGTGTGTGCACGTGCGTGTGTAAGAGAAATATATGTAGTAGACATAATAGATGAAAAATAAATTGGTTTAAAAGGCGGGGTCCAAGAGCTAAATGCTCGATTCTGCAGACACAAATAGGAAATCCAAACAGTAAATACAGACGCACGCGCGTGTGCAGGTGGTGTGGAAGCCTCATTGTCTGGCCAGTACAACTCCCACTGAACTGCTCCCAACCGAGAAGTTAATTATTATTGTGCTCCTCGGTAACCTTGCATATGCATGACTCAAGCACAACACTAATTACTGAGACTCGGATTGCTTTTGTTGTTATTCCAAACACGCTTACGGGCCACGTGGCCTGTAAGTCAAGTGGCAGCGGAAGCCTGAATATTGCTCCTGTTCTGGGAAGCTGCCTCGTTTATGTATATGTGTGTGTGTGTGTCTGTGTATTACACACACACACACACACACATAGGCTACCAGTCCTGGTGGATAGCGCGCAGGACTCTTTCACCCTGAATGCCCCTGTTACCTAGCAGTAAATAGGTACCTGGGAGTTAGTCAGCTGTCACGGGCTGCTTCCTGGGTGTGTGTGTGTGTGTGTGGAAAAAAAAGTAGTTAGTAACAGTTGATTGACATTTGAGAGGCGGACCGAAAGACCAAAGCTCAACCCCTTCAAGAACAACTAGGTGAATACACACACACACACACACACACACACACACACACACACACACACACACACACACACACACACACACACACACACATTAAGACCTTCCCTAATTTTCAAACCCATTATGTCCCTCCTACCCTCCTGGATGCCCAGACCCCATTCCCCCCCTCCCAAGGCACCCCCAGACCCCATTCGCCCCATGACACTCCCCCCCCCAGACCCCCAGAGAAAAGGTAATCTCTAGTACCAGAGTTTCTAAGAAGAGTTTCAAGGTTTGGTTCACCAATGCTGATGGGGTATCCAATGAAGCAGAAGAGATACAGGAAAGAGTAAGTGATGCAGATCCAGACATAGTTGCAATAGTGGAAACTAAAATAAATGGCATGATTTCGGATGCAATCTTTCCAGAGGGGTACCAGGTGATAAGAAAAGAAAGGACACAGAGACAGGGAGGGGGAGTGGCACTCCTAATAAAGCGGAAATGGAACTTTGAAGACCTGGAAAATCGGGGCACCAATGAGAGCACAAGCTCCATACATGGAACTCTGACAGCAGATGGGAGGAAGATTGTGATCTTCATAATCTGCAATCCCCCACCAAACAGTAGCCGGGGGATTGTAAGATCCTCCAAGAGGACCTGAACAGGTTGCAGAGATGGTCAGAGAAATGGCTACTGGAGTTCAACACGAACAAATGTAAAGTTATGGAAATGGGATCAGGTGATAGGAGACCAAAGGGATAGTACACAATGAAGGGGAACAGCCTACCTGTGACGATTCGAGAAAGAGACCTGGGAGTGGACGTAACACCTATGCTAACTCCTGAGGCACATATAAATAGGATAACGACAGCAGCGTACTCTACACTGGCAAAAGTTAGAACGTCATTCAGAAACCTAAGTGATGAGGCTTTTAGGGCGCTTTACACTGCCTACTTCAGACCAGTCTTAGAGTATGCCGTGCCATCAAGGAGTCCCCACCTGAAGAAACACATAAGGAAACTGGAAAAGTTTCAGAAGTTTGCGACGAGGCTTGTCCCAGAGTTACGAGGGATGGGATATGAAGAACGCCTGAAGGAACTGAACCTTACGACACTAGAAAAAGGAAGGAAGAGGGGGATATGATAAGAATGTATAAAATACTCAGGGGAATTGACAAAGTGGAAACAGATGAAATGTTCACACGTAATATTAACAGAACGAGGGGACATGGGTGGAAGCTGGAAACTCAGATGAGACACAAATATGTTAGGAAGTTTTTTTTTACCGTGAGAGAAGTGGAAAAATGGAATGCACTTAAGAAACAGGTTGTGGAAGCAAACTCCATTCATAATTTTATAACTAGATGTGATAGAGAAATGGGAGAGGAGTCATTGCTGTATACAACCCATGGCTAGAAAGACGGGATCCAAGAGTCAATGCTCGATAAGGCAGGCACAAATACACAGTGTTATCAACACTTACGTCGACCGGGCTCTCAGTCACAGCTCTGGTTGGAAGCAAGTCGACGAAGAACTCTGTAGGGTAAGGCAGGTCCAGGTCAACAATGGCTTCTCTAACGATTATGTTGAAGACGTCATAAAAAGGAAAGATGAAACGCCATGCAACCTCTGAAGAGAACACTAACACAACACATGTACTCCCTATTAGAATATTTTACAGGAACTTCTTTTCGACATCTCATAAACCGAAGGAAAGGGTCCTGAAAGATATTGTTGATAGGAACGTTATCCCTACAGACAAAATCAGAAAATACTATTGATAATTTATTATAAAACCAAAAAAACGGCCAATCTACTCATGAAAAACTCGCCCGACACCAAGCAGAACGGTTTGAAGGAGACCAACGTCGTCTATGCCTTTATATGCCCACTTGGAGACTGTATGCCCCAAAGAACTCAGTATATAGGCAAGACAACAACGTCTCTTTCTAGTCGACTAACAATGTATAAACAACAGGGAGCCATCAAGGAACACATAATCTCTTCTCACAACCAGACCATCACCAGAGAAATCTTAACAAACAACACAGAAATCATCGATAGATACAGCGATAGCAGGCGGCTTGACATCAGCGAGGCACTACACATCGAGAAGTCAACAACAGCAATCAACAGCCAATTAATGCACAACTATATTCTACCTACTTCAAGACCCCCAACCAATATGGAAGCAGCAAGAGGAAGTATGGACCAATAGACCTTCTGCAGTTACTTCCATTCATATGTTCACTTATCCAATTTATACCCATTGTTTCGTGTTCTGTCTTGTGTTTGTCACCTCACCCAAAACTTTTGTACCATATCACCTCATCCAATAGAGTATAAGTACGAAGAATTTGTGTGTAAATTAAGTCTTTGAAAATGTAATACGAATTACGAAACGCGTTCAGGCGTCAGACAATTAAAAAATGAATTTCGGAGAATTGTTATTTTTATTACCACCGACAGTGAAGAAAAACATAAGAAATATTGAGAAGATTCGTGTTAGAATTATTAATCTTACCTTTTCGGTCATATTCAACAATATATATATATATATATATATATATATATATATATATATATATATATATATATATATATATATATATATATATTTATATATATATAAATAGGGAAGGGAGTACCACCTCTGGCTGGAAGAAGGGGGACCTATATATATATATATATATATATATATATATATATATATATATATATATATATATATATATATATATATATATATATATATAATGTATGTATACATACATACATATATATTCTTATATATACATACAAGATGGTTGAAAATGCATATAAGAAGACTGAAAAGGCGATATGAGGCGTAACTGACAGGAACTGTAAACCTTGCAGTGAAAACGCAATGATTCGTGCTGTCATATATTATACCAACCCTCGTACATCTTCCCAACTATCATACCAGCCCAAGTGTCTGGCTCACGAACTTCAACCAGACAAACAATAAAACAGACATTCTTCCATTTGATTTACATTAGCGCCTCGCTAATACCTGAACCTGTCCTCAATAAAATGCTTCCCAGTCCATACGAATCGGAAATGTGGTAATGATGGAGATAAAGATGGTGATGATGATGATGATGATGATGATGATGATGATGATGATGATGATGATGAAATCAAATCATCATTGTCGCTCTGAAATGTTCACGAAACATATTATCGCCTCGTGGCTTTCATTTTATTCTCGAGGAATTATATTCTTGTGGTCAATAGGAGAGTTTTTAAACCATTTTCAAAAGCACTTTTCTATTTTGATATTTGAGCATGTTGGAATATCCCGGAGCTTGTTTCGACATAGACCTTTTAAGTTCTTACCATCTAATATTCAAAGCTCTCTTTGCCTGTCTGTCTGTCCCACTCCACAAATGATACTTTAAATTCACTACACGGAATTTATATCTAAAGGCCCATTTATAAAGGCTTGCTATTGTTCAACAATTTGTTTTCACTTCTTAATTCACTATTATTTCTGTATATTCGTTCATTCTTAATAATACATTATTTTAAAACCATCACATTTTAATAATGATTAAAAGTTTCTATTATTAGATTAACTACAATTTTTCTTAGATAATTTTATAACCTCATCTCGTCTTTAACCTCAATAATATAATATAACTTCTTTTCCAGCTAATATTTGTTGGTTTCCATTATTATTTGAAAATTATTTGGGCAGCGCTAGGAAGTTAAGGCAATTATCATTATAGAGGTCAAAGCCAACATAACTATACAGCATACTATAACTATACTATAGTGAGGGATAAGCAGACAGGATGAGAGCCGATATACGGGGAAGAGCAGCCTTAGCTAGTAGGAGAATGTTAAGACAGAGAACAGTAAATTAATATATATATTAGTCAAGAGAGTGTCTGTTTGTCATTTCAAAGTTGGAGGCCACACACTTGGGGGTAGCCTCACCGAAATTGTGTGGTCCGGGGTACGGGATAAACATAGGTTGGTCATGGTCGCCAGAATTCAAAAGAGAACGGCGTGTCATGGTCACATTCAGACCCCCACGATGATGTCTGGCACTGGCTGCCGGCTAGCCCTGTAAATGTTTTGAAGCCAAAATTCAAAGCAGTATTTGTTTGCAGGCGATGAGTCACAATAACGTGGCTGAAGTATGTTGACCAGACCACACACTAGATGTTGAAGGGACGACAACTGTAACCTAACAGGTCGTCCCTTCAACTTCTGATGTGTGGTCTGGTCAACAGTATTTGTTTTTTTCTCAGAAAAATATGCAACATTAATCACTGATGCTGCTGGGAAAATTCACAGAATATTTCCGATATTCATATTTGGGCCGTAACCCCGTTAAACACGTAAATTAAATACAGCCACCACTTCTTCTCACAGTATAGACCTTCATACACATACACAAGGGGCCTGTGGCTGAGTGGTTAGCGTATTGGATTTGTAGTCCTATGGCCCGGGATTGATCCCGGAGATGGCGGAAACAAACGGGCAGAGTTTATTTCACCCTGATGTCCCTGTAACCTAACAGTAAATAGGAACCTACGAGTTAGACAGCTGTTACCGGCTGCTTCCTGATGGTGTGTGTGTGTGTGTGTGTGTGTGTGTGTGTGTGTGTGTGTGTGTGTGTGTGTGTGTGTGTGTGTGTGTGTGTGTGTGTGTGTGTAAGTACTCACCTATTTGTGCTTGCAGGATCGAGTATTGACTCTTGGATCCCACCTTTCTAGCCTCGGTTGTTTACAGCAATGACTCCTGTCCCATTTCCCTATCATACCTAATTTTAAAATTATGAATAGAGTTTGCTTAAACAACCTGTTCCTTAAGTACATTCCATTTTTCCACTACTCTCACGCTAAAAACATCTTTCAGCGTGAGTCTTCATCTCTCACGCTTCAATACATCTTTGGGACTCATCTGAGTGTCCAACTTCCACCTATGTCCCCTCGTTCTGTTACTGTTACGTGTGAACATTTCATGTATCTCCACTATGTCAATTCCCCTGAGTATTTTATATGTTCCTATCATATCCCCTCTCTCCCTTTTTTTTCTAAGGTCATAAGGTTCAGTTCTTTCAGGCGCTCTTCATATCCCATTTCTCGTAACTCTGGGACAAGCCTCGTCGCAAACTTCTGAACCTTTTCCAGTTTCCTTATGTGTTTCTTCAGGTGGGGACTCCATGATGGTGCAGCATACTCTAGGACTGGTCTCACGTAGGTAGTGTAAAGCGCCCTAAAAGCCTCCTCACTTAGGTTTCTGAATGAAGTTCTAACTTTTGCCAGTGTAGAGTACGCTGCTGTCGTTATTCTATTTATATGTGCCTCAGGAGTTAGGTTAGGTGTTACGTCCACTCCCAGGTCTCTTTCTCGAATCGTTACAGGTAGGCGGTTCCTCTTCATTGTGTACTGTCCCTTTGGTCTCCTATCACCTGATCCCATTTCCATAACTTTACATTTACTCGTGTTGAACTCCAGTAGCCATTTCTCTGACCATCTCTGCAATCTGTCCAGGTCCTCTTGGAGGATACTACAATCCTCATCTGTCACAGCTCTTCTCATTAATTTTGCGTCATCCGCGAACATTGACATGTAGGATTCTACTCCTGTAAACATATCATTTACGTAAATTAGAAAGAGGATTGGTCCCAGCACCGATCCTTGATGAACTCCTCTCGTTACTGTTCGCCAGTCCGATTTCTCGCCCCTTACCATTTATCACATTACGACACATTACGTGTGTGTGTGTGTGTGTGTGTGTGTGTGTGTGTGTGTGTGTGTGTGTGTGTGTGTGTGTGTGTGCGCGCGCGTGTGTGTGTGTGCGCGCGCGCGTGTGTGTGTGTGAAAGAAAAAAAATGACAGTTGAGAGGTGGGCCGAAAGAGCCAGAGCTCAACCCCTGCAAGCACAACTAGGTGAATACAAAGCAGATGGGTAACTATTTTATTATAAACAGAAATTGCAAAATGTCTTTTTTTCCCCCATAGTAATATACAAAATTATTCTCTGATTTAGGGAAAATAAAAGAACTTTCTTGGTATGCAAACTTCAGCCGTACTACCACAAAGACTTAAATTCAATACCACCTCGATCGCCGCCTGGCCGCCGGATCATGACCCAGTCAGCTCCACCAAGCCAATGCAACAGGGTAACTATTTAATTTGTAAACAAACACACGTTAATATTTTATTTTATTTTAGAGAGGAAGAAAGAGAGAGAGAGAGAGAGAGAGAGAGAGAGAGAGAGAGAGAGAGAGAGAGAGAGAGAGAGAGAGAGAGAGAGAGAGAGAGAGGGAGGGAGAGAGAGAGAGAGGGAGGGAGAAGAGGTAGACACACACAGACCGAGGCATACAATAATATATATGGATGAATAGATGGATTGATTGATAGATTGATGTATAGATAGATGGATGAATAGATGGATTGATATAAAGATAGATGGATTGATATAAAGATAGATGAATGGACGGATAGATGAATGTATAGATGGCTGGATAGATAAACATATAGATGGAGAAATAGATGGATAGAGGAATGGATTTATGAATAGATAAACAGATGGAGACATGGCCGACAGACAGTCCCGGGCAACGCCGGGTACTCCACTAGTATGGTATAATAAATTAATATATCGAATCATCCTAAATCAATACTTGGAAATAAGTATGAATACGTCAATTTAGGCTGTATCCTGACACATAGTTTAAGCTGTATCCTGACACATAGTTTAGGCTGTATCCTGACACATAGTTTAAGCTGTATCCTGACACATAGTTTAGGCTGTATCCTGACACATAGTTTAGGCTGTATCCTGACACATAGTTTAGGCTGTATCCTGACACATAGTTTAGGCTGTATCCTGACACATAGTTTAGGCTGTATCCTGACACATAGTTTAGGCTGTATCCTGACACATAGTTTAGGCTGTATCCTGACACATAGTTTACGCTGTATCCTGACACATAATTTAGGCTGTATCCTGACACATAGTTTACGCTGTATCCTGACACATAGTTTAGGTTGTATCCTGACACATAGTTTAGGTTGTATCCTGACACATAGTTTAGGCTGTATCGTGACACATAATTTAGGCTGTGTCCTGACACATAATTTAGGCTGTATCCTGACACATAGTTTAGGCTGTATCCTGACACATCTTATCTTGAGGTTATCTTGAGATGATTTCGGGGCATTAGTGTCCCCGCGGCCCGGTCCTCGACCAGGCCTCCACCCCCAGGAAGCAGCCCGTGACAGCTGACTAACACCCAGGTACCTATTTACTGCTAGGTAACAGGGGCATAGGGTGAAAGAAACTCTGCCCATTGTTTCTTGCCGGCGCTTGGGATCGAACCCAGGACCACAGGATCACAAGTCCAGCGTGCTGTCCTCTCGGCCGACCGGCTCCCGGCTCACATAGTTTAAGCTGTATCCTGACACACATTCACACTGTATCCTAGGCCTACAATTCTGAATGTTAACATTAGCAACATCACACACTAACAAGAGAGTTGATTTAACAATTTATCTAGTTGAATAAATTTCTTGAAATGAACATGTTCCAACCACTAGAGAAACAAGAGAGAAATGAATAATATGATCTGAACAGTTTTGTTTTGTGCTAATAGAGTAATTACCATGTTTGCTCAACGAGTGATTTTTCTCGCATTACGACAAAGTAATTATCCATGCATGATGTGTACAGCTTGGTATGTTGGGAGGTGCAGTATGAGGGGCGACTTTGTTTGGTGGTTAGGTTACATTGTCTCTACGTTGAGGTTAGGTTAGGTTAAGTTAGGTTAGGTTAGGTTAAGTTAGGTTAGGTTAGGTTTGGTTAAGTTTGGTTAGGTTAGGTTAAGTTAGGTTAGGTTAGGTTAAGTTAGGTTAGGTTAAGTTAGGTTAGGTTAGGTTAGGTTAAGTTAGGTTAGGTTAGGTTAAGTTAGGTTAGGTTAAGTTAGGTTAGGTTAAGTTAGATTAAGTTAGGTTAGGTTAGGTTAAGTTAGGTTAAGTTAGGTTAGATTAGGTTAAGTTAGGTTAAGTTAAGTTAAGTTAAGTTAGGTAAGGTTAAGTTAGGTTAAGTTAGGTTAAGTTAGGTTAGGTTAAGTTAGGTTAGGTTAGGTGAGGTTAAATTAGGTTAAGTTAGGTTAGGTTAAGTTATCTTGAGATCTTGAGATGATTTCGGGGCTTTTAGTGTCCCCGCGGCCCGGTCCTCGACCAGGCCTCCACCCCCAGGAAGCAGCCCGTGACAGCTGACTAACACCCAGGTACCTATTTTACTGCTAGGTAACAGGGGCATAGGGTGAAAGAAACTCTGCCCATTATTTCTCGCCGGCGCCTGGGATCGAACCCAGGACCACAGGATCACAAGTCCCGCGTGCTGTCCGCTCGGCCGACCGGCTCCTAAGTTAGGTTAAGTTAGGTTAAGTTAGGTTAGGTTAAGTTAGGTTAGGTTAGGTTAAATTAGGTTAAGTTAGGTTAGGTTAAGTTAGGTTAAGTTAGGTTAAGTTAGGTTATATTAGGTTAAGTTAGGTTAAGTTAGGTTAAGTTAGGTTAGGTTAAGTTAGGTTAAGTTAGGAGAGATCGAAACGCCACGCTCGTCAACCAGTTTACAATACAACTGGTTAGTGGTATAACCCCATGTAGCCTGGGTGGAATGAGTCTACCTTTGTGAGAGTTATTCTACCTTCCGGACCTGATTGAGAGGTCAGAGGAAAGATGTGATTAAATATATAATAAACGCCAGTGAATAAAATTAAAAATATGAGCAGAGGATGAGCATTTAAATAAGTGACATGAAGCGAGATGTAGATATTTTGGAGACGTGAAGTGGGGCTAGCAGGAGGTCGTGACCTCACTTGAGCTACAGCAGTCGTCAGAGGTGGTTGTGCTTTCTTGATCTACTGGGAGGACGGAGAATATAGTTCCCCTGTGTTAGTGGTGGAGCGAAGGCTGATTGTTTGCAAGTGTGAGGAAGCAGTTGGGGACTTAGTACACCATTTCTCTGTGATTTTGATAATTAGAGGCGGCCTGGAAGTGGGTGTTTGGTCGCGCCTTTGTGGAACTCTAATTGTGTTGCTTCTTCAAGAGGAAGGAAGCAAGCAGACGTTACTGTGGTGGAGCCTGCCGGGCGACACTGTGTACTCGAGTCAGGAGCAGAAGAGCTGTGAGGCAGCTCTTAAAGAAACTTTGTTGGACGTCTTAGAGGCCGCCATGTTGGAGGACCGGAGTTGAATGCCCTCGAGCCACGAATTCTGCGGTTCGTATGGGAGAACTGCAACGTTTGTATGGGAGAACTGCAACGTTTGTGTGGGAGAACTGCAACGTTTGTATGGGAGAACTGCAACGTTTGTGTGGGAGAACTGCAACGTTTGTGTGGGAGAACTGCAACGTTTGTATGGGAGAACTGCAACGTTTGTGTGGGAGAACTGCAACGTTTGTGTGGGAGAACTGCAACGTTTGTGTGGGAGAACTGCAACGTTTGTATGGGAGAACTGCAACGTTTGTGTGGGAGAACTGCAACGTTTGTGTGGGAGAACTGCAACGTTTGTGTGGGAGAACTGCAACGTTTGTGTGGGAGAACTGCAACGTTTGTGTGGGAGAACTGCAACGTTTGTGTGGGAGAACTGTAACGTTTGTATGATAGAACTGCAACGTTTGTATGGGAGAACTGCAACGTTTGTATGGGAGAACTGCAACGTTTGCATGGGAGAACTGCAACGTTTGTGTGGGAGAACTGCAACGTTTGTGTGGGAGAACTGCAACGTTTGTGTGGGAGAACTGCAACGTTTGTGTGGGAGAAGTTAGTGAGAGAACTTCGTACCGGAGGAGGAGTATAAGATGAACAGCAAGGTGGTGCAGGACTTGGAGTTGAGGAGTGGCACTCCAGTGACACAGTGAACCTTCAAGGAGTGTAGGGAGCTACACGGGTCTTGTGTGAAGCCGGTGGAGGAGCTTCACGGACCTTCAAGGAGGACTTCATGTGCACCTGATTGGAGGAACTGCAGGAGCACCTCACGTGATGTCTTGACGACCCAGATTGATGATTGTACCAGGGGGGGGGGGACCTGGAGTAATGGACCAGAGGATCTTAGGGACACGTTGATGTTTAAGGGAGTGATTGATGGCGTTTTGGCACGAAAGGCGCAGAGCAAGGTGAGAGATTGATGCTTTTTGTAGGGTAGGAAATATGGGAATATTTTATGTGCCATGTATTGTAGCCTAAAGCAGTGAAGGTTGTAGCAGGAGGTTGTAGGCTGAAGTTTAAGCAGCAGCCTTGTGTAGTTATTGGTTGGAGACATAAGGTGATATTGGAGTGTTATCAGTTGGCAGCAGCCTAAGAACTTGCATTGTTTTATAACTGTTCCCGTATGTATATTGTGCATGTTCTTATGTATTAAATGTTATATGTTAGCTGGCTTTTGCTATTGTCCTGCTGGGGCTTCCTGGCTAGAGGGAAAGACACGGCTATAACTTGGGTGATAGTGAACTAGAACTAATTAAACGGGATTGAGAGATCATACCACAGTAAGGAGAGTGCGGGGAGTCACGGCGGCTCAAGAGCGGGTGTGTACACGTGACAACTAGGCAGTGTGAGCTGTAACCCTAAATCAAGATGACGCTGAACCCCTCTCCCAGAATCAGACGTTTTCAAGGGTGATCTCCTAACTTATTGCAAGTACTCCAGTGTCCATTGTTGGTCGACTGACGGCAGCGGGAGTGCGGCTGCCGAGGTCGGCTGTGTGTTCTGTCAGGGAGTGGTTGGGCGGTTCGACGGTAAGTATCAGGTTGGTTCAAATAACCAACTTTCATTGTATGAGAACCCCGGTTTAGGAGCCGGTCAGCCGAGCGGACAGCACGCTGGACTTGTGATCCTGTGGTCCTGGGTTCGATCCCAGGCGCCGGCGAGAAACAATGGGCAGAGTTTCTTTCATCCTATGCCCCTGTTACCTAGCAGTAAAATAGGTACCTGGGTGTTAGTCAGCTGTCACGGGCTGCTTCCTGGGGGTGGAGGCCTGGTCGAGGACCGGGCCGCGGGGACACTAAAAAGCCCTGAAATCATCTCAAGATAACCTCAAGATAACCCCCAACTTACCCCCCCCCCCATTAATATTGGCCACAATACACCTGGTTGGCTAGCGTCATCCCGCTCTCTCAACTAATTCATCTCATTTCGTACGTTTTTCTCCCCTAATGTAAAAATTACAAAGTTCTTTGAAGAGTCAACTAAGTCAGCTCACTGTAACACCGGTTGGCAGCCCAGTACTACACCGGCCGGGCAGCCCAGTACTACACCGGCCGGGCAGCCCAGTACTACACCGGCCGGGCAGCCCAGTACTACACCGGCCGGGCAGCCCAGTACTACACCGGCCGGGCAGCCCAGTACTACACCGGCCGGGCAGCCCAGTACTACACCGGCCGGGCAGCCCAGTACTACACCGGCCGGGCAGCCCAGTACTACACCGGCCGGGCAGCCCAGTACTACACCGGCCGGGCAGCCCAGTACTACACCGGCCGGGCAGCCCAGTACTACACCGGCCGGGCAGCCCAGTACTACACCGGCCGGGCAGCCCAGGAAGAAAACGTGATAATATTTAAAGTTGTCAGCAGTACTGGCTTAGTCACATCTGTGGTTCAGGTTTGATCCCTTGAAGGAATCATGACGTATTATAAACATTAGTGTGACCTGCTTATTATCCATCAGCTAAACACAAATATTTCAGTCAGCCGCCATCGCTATTCATTTCTAGTGCACCATGTGAATCATTATATCATTCTCATAGCGTATTCCTAATATACTGTTTAAGTCATCCAAAATCATTATTCTGTAACTTCCTGCTGCTTGGAATCATACCAATCTAGCTCTTAAATTCTCAAGATTCATACACAGATGTTTATCGCATGTTTCATTCACACATGTGTCTTCACAAATGTTTTGACCGGAAACAAGAGCTATTGGCCTGACAGCTGAGTGTACAGCGCTCGGGATTCGTAATCCCGAGGTTCCGGGTTCGATCCCCTACGGAGGCGGAAACAAATGGGCAGAGTTTCTTTCACCTGTTCACCTAGCAGTAAATAGGTACCTGGGAGTTAGACAGCTGCTACGGGCTGCATCGTGGAGGGCTTGTAATAAAAATGCTCATTTTATTCATTTCGCATTTTTTTTACATTTCCTCTCATTTATTCTTCTCTTCTCAACAATAAACAAAAATGACTTGAGTACACCACGTGTTGAAGTCATTCAGTATTGCAACATTTTCTGAGAAGGAAGCAATTGAATGGCCAGGCGTCTTGGCTGTGTAAACTATCTCAATAACATCCTCGGTGTCTTCTCGTGTTTTTCTAATCTCGAAAAAGAAAGTTTATGTTGTCTCCGAAACATGTAATTTGTCGTAGAGTTTCATGTCTACTCAAGTTAGGTATTGGACGCTACACACACACACACACACACACACACATCGGGACCAAAGAGCCAGAGATCAACCCCCGCAAGCACAATTAGGTGAGTACAGGGGCCGTGTGGCTGGGGCCGGTGGCTGACTGGACAACACCTTGGACGCGTGATCCTGTGGCCCTGGGTTCGATTCCCGGCGCCGGCGAGAAATAAATTGGCAAAGTTTTTTCACCCTGAATGCCCTTGTTACCTAGCAGTAAATAGGTACCTGGGAGTTAGTTGGCTGTGCCATGTCCCCCCTTCCCCCTTTTCCTTCCTGTCCTCCCTCCCCCTTCACCCCATACCCTCCCTGTTCCCCCCTTCACTTGACCCCCCACCCCTCACCCCAGTATCCTCCAGGACCCTGTTATCCACCTCACAAACCCTCACACCCATGGAACAGCTTTCCCCAAAAGCAGAACACTCACCAAGGAGGCGATTTGAGAAGGGACAGAAGAAAGTGAGCCTCAAGACAATGTACACTAGCATAGATGGAATTACAAATAAAGCAAATGAACTTGGAGAATGGGTACAAGAAGAAAACTCAGACATAATAACACTCACAGAAACAAAGCTAACGAAAACCATAACAAATGCAGTGTTCCCACAGGACTATTATGATATAAGAAAGAGAGGGAAAGAAGCGGTGGTGGTGGTGTAGCTCTGCTGGTAAGAAAAGCCTGGAATTTTGAGGAGATGGTTATTCAGGGTGGTGAAGGTTTCAGTGACTACATAACAGGTACCATAACAACTGGAGGACAAAAAATTATAGTCGTAGTCATATATAATCTAACACCAAATGACAGAAGACCCTGACAGGAATATGATAGAAACAACATGGCCACCATTAACATAATAGAGAGAGCAGCTTCTGTTGCTAGCAGGAATGGATCTGGACTACTAATCATGGCCTGTACTCCTCTTGACATACCAGAAAACATTCTAAGGAAACTACTCCAAGCTTGTACTAAAAAGGCACCCTTCTTGAGCCCGGATGGGCACATGTATAAGCAAGTAGATGGGGGTCGCCATGGGTTCTCCCCTAGGTGCCCTGTTTGCGAACTTCTACATGGGTACCATCGAACAGAAGGTCTTAGTCGACACGAACTTGAAACCGGCCATATACTGCAGGTATGTTGACGACATTTTTACACAGGTACCTGATGTCAGACATCTGCAGGAGCTGAAGGAGGCATTTGAGCGGAATTCTGTGTTGCGTTTCACTTACGAGATGGAAAAGGATGGGAAGCTGCCTTTTCTAGATGTAACAGTCATGGAAAGGAGCGGAGTTTTCCACACTGCAGTCTACACTAAGGAAACAAACATAGGAATGTGCCTCAATGCCAACAGTGACTGCCCAGACAGGTACAAGAGGAGTGTTGTTAACGCTTATGTCGACCGTGCTCTCAGCCACAGCTCAGGATGGAAGCAAGTCGATGAAGAACTCTGTAGGGTAAGGCAGGTCCTAGTCAACAACGGCTTCTCCAATGGTTTCGTTGAAGACATCATAAGAAGGAAGGTGAAACGCCATGCAACCTCTGAAGAGACAACTAACACAACACCTATACCCCCTATTATACTATTTTACAGGAACTTCTTTTCCACAGCCCATAAAACGGAGGAAAGGGTCCTGAAAGATATTGTTGATAGAAACGTTATCCCTACAGACAAAAATCAGAAGATACAATTGACGATTTACTATAAAACCAAAAAAACGGCCAGCCTACTCATGAGAAACTCTCCAGACAAAGCAGAACGCTTTAAAAGAGACCAACGTCGTCTATGCCTTTAAAAGCCCTCTTGGGGACTGTAAGCGTCAAAGAACACAGTATATAGGCAAGACAACAACATCTCTTTCCAGGCGATTAACGATGCATAAGCAACAGGGCTCCATTAAGGAACATATAATCTCTTCTCACAACCAGACCATCACCAGAGAAATCTTTACCAACAACACAGAAATCATCGATAGATACAGCGATAGCAGGCGGCTTGACATCTGTGAGGCACTACACATCAAGAAGTCAACACCAGGAATCAACAGCCAATTAACGCACAACTATATTCTACCCACTTCAAGACTCCGTACCAATATAGAAGCATCAAGAGGAAGTATGGACGCGTTCAAGTGTCGCGTCAGACTAGAAATAAAAATGAATTTTGGAGAATTGATATTTCAATTACCATCGACAGTGAAAAGAAACATAAGAAATATTGAGAAAATTCGTGTTAAAATTATTAATCTTACTTTTTCGGTCATATTTAATAATATATGTTTACAAGAAAGACTGCTACCAATATATATATATATATATATATATATATATATATATATATATATATATATATATATATATATATATATATATATGTATACATATATATATATATATATATATATATATATTCACCTTAGGTACTAATAGACTCGAACACCTCACCTTTGGCACGAGAGACAGAAGCTCTGTCAAGAGCTTCTGTCTTGATAAACAGTCAAGAGAGAGAGAGAGAGAGAGACGGGGGATAGAGAGGAAAGGAGAAGAGGAGAGAGAGGAGGGGGGCTGTTTGAAGAGAGGAAAGAATGAGAGAGTAAGAGGTGAATGAGGGGAATCTGGAAGAGGAAATAAGAGGGAAAGATAGGGAAGGAGGAGAGACCTGGGCAGAGCTGGGTATCCCCCCATCTAATGTCTATCTGTATATAGTCCCCATCTAATGTCTATCTGTATATAGTCCCCATCTAATGTCTATCTATATGTCTGACTAACGCTGAAGGGCACAACACTCCTGAAGCTCGCCTAATTAAATATCGAAGAGCGGCAGGTGATTATTGGAGGACTGCCACGGAGCGATCTAAGTCCACGCCATTACACCACTTAAGAGGATTGGCACCATTGCCCGCCATTTAAGGGCGCGCGTTCGACCTCAATGCTACCTTGTATAAAGTCGCTGGACATGACATGCTCGGCACCAGAGTCAACACAGTTTTATCATTAGGATATTGACATGCAAAATGCATGTTCAGACTATTGGTCTGTCGGGAGCCCAATACTTCAGTTCCACAAGCTTCAACCCGGGGCCTCGCCGGGGGAACCTAGTGAGTCGATAAAATAGTTATAATAGAGACAAGGATTCAAACAACAGAGGCAATTATTCGTGATAATAGAGACACGAGAGAGAGAGAGGCGTGTGTAGGGGCCACAATCCCCGGGCGCTGCGGGGCGCCTCATCAAGGCACTGCTACTGACAGTTCCGGAACCAATAAAGCAAATGGACCCTCCACGAGCAATGATGAAGTTCGCTCATTACTGCCGTCCCTCCCTTGCCCCCTTGTCCCTTGGCTCTTGCCCCCTTGGCCCTTGTCCCTTGCCCCTCTTTACTCCCTTAAATCCTTGGGCCCTTCCACGTCTCCTTCCTTGCCTTATACACACTGTTCTGGTCCTTCCATATATTCCTGACTTGAGTGAGGTGGAGGCAGCCGTCTTGGAGTGAGGTGGAGGCAGCCGTCTTGGAGTGAGGTGGAGGCAGCCGTCTTGGAGTGAGGTGCAGGCAGCCGTCTTGGAGTGAGGTGGAGGCAGCCGTCTTGGAGTGAGGTGGAGGCAGCCGTCTTGGAGTGAGGTGCAGGCAGCCGTCTTGGAGTGAGGTGGAGGCAGCCGTCTTGGAGTGAGGTGGAGGCAGCCGTCTTGGAGTGAGGTGGAGGCAGCCGTCTTGGAGTGAGGTGGAGGCAGCCGTCTTGGAGTGAGGTGCAGGCAACCGTCTTGGAGTGAGGTGCAGGCAACCGTCTTGGAGTGAGGTGGAGGCAGCCGTCTTGGAGTGAGGTGCAGGCAGCCGTTTTGGGAGGGTTGTACCTGCTAGAGTTCCTGTTTACCGTTTGAAATGAACAGCAGTGCATCGCGCGGGGGTAAAAATGTGCTTTGTGCAAAAGGAGTAAAAATGGAGAAGTCAGTCGAGCACAACAATGAAGTCTGTCTGTCAAACTAATTAGAAATGTTAACAAATTAATAAGGTAATACAAAAACCATTATTAAACACGTATAGAAGTGAAGGAAAAATAAACCCTGAACAATATTTTTCATATAAATATTAAATATATTATGAACAAGACTGTGCCATTAAAAACTGAGACAGATCAGGTAACTGATAATGACACAGAATTATAATGACAGGATTATAAAGACACAGAATTTTAATGACACAGAGTTGGTATTTTAAATAACTATTTTGTGTCTGTAGAAGATAAGAAGAACTTAACACTATGCCTTTAGGCGAATAAAACCATATTAGCGGCGAGAGAAAGAGAGAGAGAAAGAGAGAGAAAGAGAGAGAGAGAGAGAGAGAGAGAGAGAGAGAGAGAGAGAGAGAGAGAGAGAGAGAGAGAGAGAGAGAGAGAGAGAGAGAGGGGGGGGGAGAGGGGGACAGGTTGACTTGTTTAGTGATAACTACGAAGAAAGACATTAAGCAAATAGAAAAAATTAAAGCCAAACAAGTCCTAGTTATAGTGCTTGTTGGGGGTGTGTTTAAAGAATATATACAAGTGGGAATGAGCCCTTATCTTACCTATCAAACGAATCATTCGAGTCGAGGAGAGTATCAGAGTCGTGGAGGGTTGGCAACGTGGTTACGAATTTTAAGAGCGAGAAATAGACCACTTGCGTCCAACTAATTAGTTTTAACGTCTTTTGACGGACAAAATAAAAATTAGCTTAATCGATGATTGATAAAGCCATTCGTCTTAATTTTGAAAACAATAAATTGTGAAATGATCACAAGATGGTTTTACTAATTGCTGCCCCGTGTTTGACAACTTGGCTCTCAATCTGTTCCAGCATAGTTGAGTCAGTTTATAGTGGATTATATAATGGATTATATAGTGGATTATATGGAATTGGTTTCTTTCAATCATGTTTTCTCATGTCTTCCATATCTCCCTCCCTGTCTAGTATATCTCCCTCCCTGTCTAGTATATCTCCCTCCCTGTCTTGTATATCTCCCTTCCTGTCTTGTATATATACTATGCTAACACACACACACACACATACACACACACACACACACACACACACACATGGCCGGCCGGCCGAGCAGACAGCACGCTGGACATGTGATCCTGTTGTCAAGGGTTCGATCCCGGGCGCCGGAGAGAAACAGTGGGCAGTTTCTTTCACCCTATGCCCCTGTTACCTAGCAGTAAATAGGTACCTGGGAGTTAGTCAGCTGTCACGGGCTGCTTCCTGGGGTGTATGTGTGTGTGATGTGAAAAAAACAGTAGTAGTAATAGTTAGAAACAGTTGATTGACAGTTGAGAGGCGGGCCGAAAGAGCAGAGCTCAACCCCCGAAAGCACGACTAGGTGAATACAACTAGGTGAATACACAGTACCCCATAAAAGGTTGATGCATAAGCTGGAGAAACAGGCAGGAGTAACTGGTAGGGCGCTCCAGTGGATAAGGGAGAACGTAAGCAATAGGAAGCAGAGAGTTACAGTGAGGGGTGAGACCTCAGATTGGCGTGAAATCACCAGTGGAGTCCCACAGGGCTCTGTACTCGAACCTATCCTGTTTCTGATATATGTAAATGATCTCCCGGAGGGTATAGACTCATTCCTCTAAATGTTTGCTGACGATACCAAAATTATGAGAAGGATTAAAACAGAGGAGGACAGCTTGAGGCTTCAAGAAGACCTGGACAAGCTGCAGGAATGGTCGAGCAAATGGTTGTTGGAGTTTAACCAAAGCAAATGTAATGTAATGAAGATAGGTGAAGGGAACAGGAGACCAGATACAAAGTACCATTTGGGAAATGAAATACTTCAAGAGTCAGAGAGAGAGAGAAAGACTTGGGGGTTGATATCACGCCAGACCTGTCCCCTGAAGCCCATTTCAAGAGCATAACATCAGCGGCATTTGCCAGGTTGGCCAACATAAAAACGGCCTTTAGAAACTTGTGTAAGGAATCTTTCAGATCTTTGTATACCACATATGTCAGACCAATCCTAGAGTATGAGGCTCCTACATGGAGTCCATATATAGTCAAGGATAACATTAAACTGGAAAAGGTTCAAAGGTTTGTCACCAGACTAGTACCCGAGCTGAGAGGTATGAGCTACGAGGAGAGACTACGGGAATTAAACCTCACGTCACTGGGAGACAGAAGAGCTAGAGAGGACATGATCACCGCATACAACATTCTCAAAGGAATTGATAGGGTGGATAAAGACGTACTATTTAACACAAGGGGCACACGCACTAGGGGACACAGGTGGAAATTGAGTGCTCAAATGAGCCATAGAGACGTTAGAAAGATTTTTTTCAGTGTCAGAGTAGTAGACAAATGGAATGCATTAGGAAGTGATGTGGTGGAGGCTGACTCCATACACAGCTTCAAGTGTAGATATGATAGAGCCCAGTAGGCTCAGGAACCTGTACACCTGTTGATTGACCGTTGAGAGGCGGGACCAAAGAGCCAGAGCTCAACCCCAGCAAGTACAACTAGGTAAGTACCTGTACTGTACTGTATATCTCCCTCCCTTAGGCTTAGGCTACCAGACCCTAAGGGGTCTGGTAGCTGAGTGGACAGCGCACGGGACTCGTAATCCTGTGGCCGGGTTCGATTCCATGCGCCGGCAGAGACAAATGGACAGAGTTTCTTTCACTCTGATGCTCCTTTTACCTAGCAGTAAATAGGTACTTGGGAGTTAGAAAGCTGTTACGGGCTGTTTCCGGGGGGGGGGGAAGAAGCAGTTAGTAACAGTTAATTGACAGTTGAGAGGCAGGCCGAAAGAGCAGATCTCAACCCCAGCAAACACAACTATGTGAATACAACTAGATAAACAACCCCTAACCCCTCCACACCACCCCCCACACCCCCCCCCCACTCCCCCCACCCCACTTACCCCCCTCCCCCCACACACACCCCCACCCATCCCACACCCCCTTCCACACCCACACCGCACACACACACAACACACACACACACACACACACACACACACACACACACACACACACCCATACACACACCCACACCCCCCCCCCCACACACACACACACACACACACACACACACACACACACACACACACACACACACACACACACACACACACACACACACACACACACACACAACGCCACATCAAGAGCATTACCGTCTATAAACTTACTATCTCTCCACCCCGACCTCCCAACTTTTAGCCCCCGTGTTGGGCTCCGTGCGTGACGCATCAGTGCGTCTGTCAGTCAGCGTCGTCAGCTCTCTTCTTCCTGTCTCGACAAGACCCGGGGTTCCCCTTTTTTTTTTGGGGGGGGGCGGGGTGGGGGGGGGGGCAGTCACCGCCACTTATTTTCCACTTTGTACCCTGGGTAATAATACGCTTCACTCTGGGGTGCTCACTTTGCCTGGGGGCTCACTCTTCCTGGGGGCTCACTCTTCCTGGGGGCTCACTCTTCCTGGGGGCTCACTCTTTCTGGGGGCTCACTCTTTCTGGGGGCTCACTCTTCCTGGGGGCTCACTCTTCCTGGGGGCTCACTCTTCCTGGGGGCTCACTCTTCCTGGGGGCTCACTCTTCCTGGGGGCTCACTCTTCCTGGCATCACTGTTCTCCTTGGGTGGTTCAGGTATAGGAAGCTTCGGATGCGATTTCTGGTACGGAAATTGAGATGCATTGCTGTGTTTGTGGTCCAAGTGGTCCAAGAAGCCCATTACCGTCTATGTGGTCCAAGTGGTCCAAGAAGCCCATTACCGTCCATGTGGTCCAAGTGGTCCAAGAAGCCCATTACCGTCTATGTGGTCCAAGAAGCCCATTACCGTCTATGTGGTCCAAGAAGCCCATTACCGTCTATGTGGTCCAAGTGGTCCAAGAAGCCCATTACCGTCCATGTGGTCCAAGTGGTCCAAGAAGCCCATTACCGTCTATGTGGTCCAAGTGGTCCAAGAAGCCCATTACCGTGCATGTGGTCCAAGTGGTCCAAGAAGCCTATTACCGTGCATGTGGTCCAAGTGGTCCAAGAAGCCCATTACCGTGCATGTGGTCCAAGTGGTCCAAGAAGCCCATTACCGTCCATGTGGTCCAAGTGGGCCAAGTGGTCCAAGAAGCCCATTACCGTCCATGTGGTCCAAGAAGCCCATTACCGTCTATGTGGTCCATGTGGTCCAAGTGGTCCAAGAAGCCCATTACCGTCTATGTGGTCCAAGTGGGCCAAGTGGTCAAAGAAGCCCATTACCGTCCATGTGGTCCAAGTGGTCCAAGAAGCCCATTACCGTCTATGTGGTCCATGTGGTCCAAGTGGGCCAAGTGGTCCAAGAAGCCCATTACCGTCTATGTGGTCCAAGTGGGCCAAGTGGTCCAAGAAGCCCATTGCCGTCTATGTGGTCCATGTGGTCCAAGTGGTCCAAGAAGCCCATTACCGTGCATGTGGTCCATGTGGTCCAAGAAGACCATTACCGTCCATGTGGTCCAAGTGGTCCAAGAAGCCCATTACCGTCCATGTGGTCCAAGTGGTCCAAGAAGCCCATTACCGTCCATGTGGTCCAAGAAGCCCATTACCGTCCATGTGGTCCAAGTGGTCCAAGAAGCCCATTATCGTGCATGTGGTCCATGTGGTCCAAGAAGACCATTACCGTCCATGTGGTCCAAGAAGCCCATTACCGTCTATGTGGTCCATGTGGTCCAAGTGGTCCAAGAAGCCCATTACCATCTATGTGGTCCATGTGGTCCAAGTGGTCCAAGAAGCCCATTACCGGCCATGTGGTCCAAGTGGTCCAAGAAGCCCATTACCGTGCATGTGGTCCAAGTGGTCCAAGAAGCCCATTACCGTGCATGTGGTCCAAGTGGTCCAAGAAGCCCATTACCGTGCATGTGGTCCAAGTGGTCCAAGAAGCCCATTACCGGCCATGTGGTCCAAGTGGTCCAAGAAGCCCATTACCGTGCATGTGGTCCAAGTGGTCCAAGAAGCCCATTACCGTGCATGTGGTCCAAGTGGTCCAAGAAGCCTATTACCGTCCATGTGGTCCAAGTGGTCCAAGTGGTCCAAGTGGTCCAAGAAGCCCATTACCGTCCAAGTGGTCCAAGTGGTCCAAGAAGCCCATTACCGTCCATGTGGTCCAAGTGGTCCAAGAAGCCCATTACCGGCCATGTGGTCCAAGTGGTCCAAGTGGTCCAAGAAGCCCATTACCGTGCATGTGGTCCAAGTGGTCCAAGAAGCCCATTACCGTGCATGTGGTCCAAGTGGTCCAAGAAGCCTATTACCGTCCATGTGGTCCAAGTGGTCCAAGAAGCCCATTACCGTCCATGTGGTCCAAGTGGTCCAAGAAGCCCATTACCGTCCATGTGGTCCAAGTGGTCCAAGAAGCCCATTACCGGCCATGTGGTCCAAGTGGTCCAAGAAGCCCATTACCGTGCATGTGGTCCAAGTGGTCCAAGAAGCCCATTACCGTGCATGTGTTCCAAGTGGTGCAAGAAGCCCATTACCGTCCATGTGGTCCAAGTGGTCCAAGAAGCCCATTACCGGCCATGTGGTCCAAGTGGTCCAAGAAGCCCATTACCCTCCATGTGGTCCAAGTCGTCCAAGAAGCCCATTACCGTGCATGTGGTCCAAGTGGTCCAAGAAGCCCATTACCGTCCATGTGGTCCAAGTGGTCCAAGAAGCCCATTACCGTCCCATGTGGTCCAAGGAGCCGCGTCAGAATTGCGGCTTAAAAGACAGTGTCGGAAACTTAGTTCAGGATGCCGTCACTTACACGGGACTTAAGAGTCGTGCCAGAGTCCGGCTTAAGACGGGTCTTAAGTCTTAGAATCGGATCTCAAAGACGTACTGGCTTGCAGCAATAACGCTAGGAGCGTCGTTTGAGACGTCCAACGTCAAACATGTGATTTGAGGCACGTCATCACGTAGTTCAAGATCCAGTGTCACCAACACCTTTATTTAGACTGTCAGAAATGTGAGTTAAGAGGGAGGACTGGAACGGGCAGCATGTAAATATGAGCCTACGGACGCTGCGTCAGTAGGGCGATATGTCACACTCGCAAAGCTCTGGTTAACGTTAGGACCAACGACGAGTCTTGACCCGCCAAACACACACCGAAACTACGACGTTGGTACAACGTTCGAACAAGTTTTAACATCTAACCAGTTATAACAACCAATATAGCAAGTTGTAACAACGTTCTAATACGTCATCTACACGTTAAGCCAAGATGTAACAACTTTACTACAAGTTGTAACAAGCAGAAAATAGAGACAGTTTCGGTTTGTGTTTCCAGGGGAAGATTAGTTTCGTGTCTCTGAAGCAGCGTCTTGGTGAAACCTCGAGGCTTCGGGCCACGTTTCAGGACTTGAAACACTGTCGTCGGCGAGTGAGGGAAATCATTTCTAAATCTAACCTGGACAGTCCCCGCCCCGCTATACCTGATCAACCAGGCTGTGACTCATACGTCAGGCTGCGAGCAGCCGCGTCCAACAGCCTGGTTGATCAGTCCAGCAACCAAGAGGCCTGGTCGACGACCGGGCCGCGGGGACGCTAAGCCCTGGAAGCACCTCAAGGTGGATGACTCCAGCCATCCTGAGCCTCCCGCTTCATCTCGGGTAAACAGCACGTTTCGCTCACTCGTCTCTACTGAGTAACAATGTATGTGGCCCCAATCCGTTCTCGCACTTTCGTACAGTCAATATTGACTTATTAAATAAGTGCATATGTGACATACTAATTTATTGTGAATTTTTTACTTTACCTTGAAAAGCTTCATAGAAAACACCGACGTTACCTAATCTTCTTAGTATGTTAAGATAAGCGTCTTATTGCTTCTTAATTACAATTATTACTTAACCTATTATAGGTATAGGTTAAGTAATAATTGTAATTACGAAGCAATAAGATGCTTATCTTAACATGCTAAGAAGGTTAGGTAAGGTCGGTGTTTTCTATGAAGCTTTTCAAGGTAAAGTAAAAAATTCACAATAAATTAGTTTGTCACATATGCACTTATTTAATAAGTCAATATTGACTGTACGAAAGTGCCTGAACGGGTTGGTGGCTCAAATGGCATGACTCCTTTGTGTGTACATTTATTCTTAAGACGTTAGCCTGGTGAGAGGAAGAAGTTATTCTTAAGACGTTAGCCTGGTGAGAGGAAGAAGTTATTCTTAAGACGTTAGCCTGGTGAGAGGAAGAAGTTATTCTTAAGACGTTAGCCTGGTGAGAGGAAGAAGTTATTCTTAAGACGTTAGCCTGGTGAGAGGAAGAAGTTATTCTTAAGACGTTAGCCTGGTGAGAGGAAGAAGTTATTCTTAAGACGTTAGCCTGGTGAGAGGAAGAAGTTATTCTTAAGACGTTAGCCTGGTGAGAGGAAGAAGTTATTCTTAAGACGTTAGCCTGGTGAGAGGAAGAAGTTATTCTTAAGACGTTAGCCTGGTGAGAGGAAGAAGTTATTCTTAAGACGTTAGCCTGGTGAGAGGAAGAAGTTATTCTTAAGACGTTAGCCTGGTGAGAGGAAGAAGTTATTCTTAAGACGTTAGCCTGGTGAGAGGAAGAAGTTATTCTTAAGACGTTAGCCTGGTGAGAGGAAGAAGTTATTCTTAAGACGTTAGCCTGGTGAGAGGAAGAAGTTATTCTTAAGACGTTAGCCTGGCGAGAGGAAGAAGTTATTCTGAAGACGTTAGCCTGGTGAGAGGAAGAAGTTATTCTTAAGACGTTAGCCTGGTGAGAGGAAGAAGTTAGACACTTCTAGCAAGAGATCAAAGGGAGGTGCGCTTGCTGGTCAAATGAGAGTTGACCGCATATGATAGTTGCAGAAAGAGGCCTTATGCCTTATCTTGAGGTTATCTTGAGATGATTTCGGGGCTTTAGTGTCCCCGCGGCCCGGTCCTCGACTAGGCCTCCACCCCCAGGAAGCAGCCCGTGACAGCTGACTAACTCCCAGATACCTTTTTACTGCTAGGTAACAGGGGCATTCAGGGTAAAAGAAACTTTGCCCATTTGTTTCTGCCTCGTGCGGGAATTGAACCCGCGCCACAGAATTACGAGTCCTGCGCGCTATCCACCAGGCTACGAGGCCCCTCCAAACATCAACATCAAACATCACAACTCAAATGCTCGGTACAGCCACAAAGCTTTTAAGAAGAGAGGGAAATAAAAGACTCGTTCTGTTTAATTTTTTTTCCTTTAATACCTTAATTATCGGTATGAGTCGAATGTCGTTCTTTTATCGAAATATGTTCTTCATGCGTAGGCTTTATATACACTTTTATATTTATAAAAAAAAATTTATAAATTATTTATATACATTTATATATATTTTATATTTTTTACGATTTATATACACGATTTATATACACTACATGTTTCTTTTCTTCGATGTATTAAGCTGACAGATTTGTTTCCCAAAGAAATGCAATAAGTCTTTTCAGTGTTTAGTGTTGGTCTATTGTCATTTAGATGTGGACAGTTACTGAAGCCTGTGTTTGCTTTGTAACCCAATGTGTCTAACTCAATATTGGTTAACATCTAGGTGGTGTCTTCAGCAAATAGTCTGAGACGTTGGGAGACATTATTTAATGTTTCAGTGTGTCGGGGACACACAGCTTGTTAGCGTTGATGAAGTCCCCCCCCCCCCAACCCTTCCCCCCCCCCACCAAAAAAAAAAAAAGTTAAAAACCTTCCCCCAGATGCAAACCACAACAATCGCCTCACTCCCAGACACCCATTGACTGTTGTGTTAACAGAGGCATCAAATGCAAGGGAGAGTGTCCTATCATCTGGTGTTGGCTGCGTGTCGGATCCAATCCGGCTAGCTAATCCCTAGTGAAAAGTAGTGAGCTTAAATACCCACGTTTTTTATAGACTGGTAAACTAGGGTAGGTGGTGACCAAACCACACACAATCGACTTGATAATGGTCCGAAACGTCGTCGTCTCTTCAATTTCCAGTGTGTTGTTTGGTCAACATTTTTCAGCCACGTTATTGAGACATTTAACACGTTGTGGGTGCATGGCCACTCTGCAAAATAAACATCTATAGAGCCTCGCAATGTTAAGCGATTGAGTAAAGAGTCTCCCCGCTCAAACCGTTCGTGATGGTTCGGGGAGCAATTGCTTACGAATATGTTCCTATGAGCTTCTAATTGCCTGTGAAGGTTAGAGTTTTCAGGACAAATTAGATAATCTCAATTTTCCCCCGTGTTTCAAATCCAATTACGCTGGTGATTCAGTGTTGGGAATGGCGTAAGATCTGACGCCCCTGCCAGTGCAGGGGCGTCCTACTAGTTGTTTGTCAGTCTTACCTCGCCTACAAGTCTTACCTTCATGCCTACAAGTCTTACCTTCATGCCTACAAGTCTTACCTTCATGCCTACAAGTCTTACCTTCATGCCTACAAGTCTTACCTTCATGCTTACAAGTCTTACCTCCATGCCTACAAGTCTTGGTACAAACATTTTGGTGTGATCTCTCTGTTGTGATGCCGAGAAAATAGATCGCCAAAATGTTTATTGGCTCATACATTATTTATATACAGACATTAATACCTACAAAAAAGGTATGTTTTTGTCTTTCCGAGGATGGAGGCCAGATGCTTAGGGCTAGCCTCACTTAACGTTCACACATGAAGCATGTAGTGTATGGGAAAGTCATAGGCCAGTTGGGGGTCGGCGCAAATGAAAAGCTTCAATAAATATTGGTATTCATAAAGATTGCAATTTTCTTGAACAAGTCTGAAACATTGGTTGTGTTTCCCATTGAGTTTTTTTAGCATTTAATAAATTTTGACAAGGGAAAGAGGGGAGAATGAGAGAGAGGAGAGAGACAAAGGGGAAAGAAAAGGAAGGTGGGGAAGGGGTGAAGAGGAGCAGGAGATGGAAAGGGTTGGAACAGACCAAAGGTGCAGCTAGGTACCCAGTTTAGCATATCACTATGAATAAAGGAGAATGTCTGAGAAAATCAGCAGAAGCCATGAGCAGGATTCGAACCCACAGACACTTGGTATACTCTCAAGTGTGTGAGTTCGAATCTACCTCAAGGCTCCTCCTAATGTTCTCACTGATACATTACGTTAACGTGATATTTCATTGTATTTCGGAAGAATGTCTGTTTACTTATTTCTGTCTTCAAAGTCGGAGGTCAGACCCTCGAAGGAGGCCTCAGTTCTTACACGTGAAGCATGAGGACAATGACAGTCTCTCACGCCACAAATATCGGCATCTTCACACTCCATCCTCAACACCAGTTGATTGACAGTTGAGAGGCGGAACCAAGGAGGGAAAGCTCAACCCCCGCTAGCACAACTAGGTGAGTACAACTAGGTGAGTTCCAGGTGCAATTTTCATGAAGTGTTAAATATTGGTTGTGGTTTCCGTAGACTTATTTAGCAGTCCCCGTCCCCCCCCCCCCAATCTCTCTGATCCTCCCTCCTCCCGGTCCTGCACACCTTTATCCTACTCGTCCTCTCCCCTTCGTCCCCCTCTTCCCATTATGCTCTCCCTTTACCCTTCTGCCCCTTCTCTCAGAAAATGGGTCTCACGGAAATTGGATCTCTCAGAAAATGGATCTTTCAGAAAAGGGGTCTCTCAAAAAAGGGGTCTCTCAGAAAATGGGTCTCTCAGAAAATGGGTGTCTCAGAAAATGGGTCTCAGAAAATGGGTCTCTCAGAAAATGGGTATCACAGAAAATGGGTCTCCCAGAAAGAAATTATATTATGATCACTAAAAATTCTAGGGGGGAAAATCATACAATTATTTCACACTTGACACCATGAAAATCGCATTGTGGAGTTTATACATGCTAATATTTCTTAATATTAGGCCCGAACTTAGGCCTTCCCCAACTTGCCTATCCCCATCCTGAACTCCATACCATTCCACAACCCCCCCCCCCCTTCCCTACAAATATGGATAAGGCTAGACCCAAACATCTCGTCCTAAACTTTGGATTGACAGAGAGACAGACTCGTCTCTCTATATTCTGAATGTCTATATTCCCTCTCTCATATATATATATTGATAAACATATTTAAAATCAGATCCAGTTACATTTCCATGACAAAGTCATTAATTATTTGAGATGTAAGCTTGATAAGATATAACACAAAATGTTATATTATCTCAGGGAAGCGTGTGGTAGTATAGTGAGATGTGGAGGGGCAGAGGGCGAGGCTCACCCAACCCCCTCACCACCACCAGGAAGCAATACCTCTCATTTATACAAATTATGCCCCCCACACACACACACACATTTACAGAGAAAATACTTCACTTGACGGTGTGGAGCGAGTAATTTATCATTCCATGGTACATAACCTTTAGGATATACTCTCCGCGCTCCAGCAGCTTTACTAACGTTAAGGCTTTTTGAGCGCTCTATACGCTCTTATAGAATTATTCCCCGCGACTTTCCACTTTTAAAATAATTTGTCTCCCTAAAATTGCTCGCTATTCTGTCACCTGTCCAAGGATTCTTGAGTTGACGTCTTGGTATAACCTTTAAAATGTAGACTGTAAGTGTTTTACGTAACTTAATGATTACTGAGAATTGTTTTCAGGATCTCTCTCTACGTCTGAAAGAATTATGCAGTCGACGAGTCACAATAACGGGACTGAAGTATGTTGACCAAACATCACACTAGAAGGTGAAGGGACGACGACGTTTCGGTCCGTCCTGACCCATTCTCAAGTCGATTGTGATGACATTCTCAAGTCAAAGATAATCACAATCGAGTTGAGAATGGTCCAGGACGGACCGAAACGTCGTCGTCCCTTCACCTTCTAGTTTGTGGTCTGAAAGAATTAGTCTTCTAAACCTCATAATAACAGAGCTACCTTCTCACTATTCAAGAGTTGATGGCCTCGCATGTGCTGGCACGGCCACATCGTCACTGTATCTACGACATTCTCATACGTGCAGGCGACAGTGGTTACCTTGAGGTGCTTCCGGAGCTCAGCGTCCCCGCGGCCCGGTCGTCGACCAGGCCTCCACGTGGTCCTCAGCCTGGTCGGCCCGGTCGTCGACGGGGTCCTCAGAACTAAGGATCACGGACGAACTAAGTCACAAGGGCAACCAGAAATTCACACGATCTGATTGCAGACTGTCTGTCCTTATTACCCTCTCCTGTAACTAAACAATGCGTCCTCCACCACGGCTGCTCCTGATGGTCACCTGCTACAATTCCTACAACAAATCTGATGGACATAGCGTTAGGTGCTCAACAAGGCGACACGTTAAGAATTGATTTGCAATTTATCTTTAATAAGTGCCCAAGTGTGTCAGAATATTCAATTTCGGGTCTAATTCACTGTACTTTTAGAATCAAGATTTGTGCACTCACTTTCCCCTCTCTTCTCTCTTCTTCCTCTATCGCCCCCTTCGCTTCCATTCTCCCCTATCATCTTCAACTTCCTCCCCTTCTCCTCCCCCTCTTTCCTTCCTTCGAACCCCTACATTCCTTTTCGACCATCTCCCTTTCTCTCTACTCCCCTTTTTCTCCTCCCATATCTCTCTCTCTCTCTCTCTCTCTCTCTCTCTCTCTCTCTCTCTCTCTCTCTCTCTCTCTCTCTCTCTCTCTCTCTCTCTCTCTCTCTCTCTCTCTCTCTCTCTCTTTCTCTCTCTTTCTCTCTCTCTAAGTGAAAACCTCAAGGTCCTGGGTGATGAACAGCCAACTCACCTCAGAGGAGGAAGATTAGATTATGCTCTCCTGCTGAATGCACAGGACACGGATGCCAGTACACACATTGTGCACAGTTTATGTAGTGACCATTGGGCACTGATTACCACCGTCGACATGAGCAAGAGAAGGAAAGAGACAAATAAAAGTAAAAGGTTATTAGTAGGAGAGGATATGAGGCCGCACCTCATAAACAAGATGAGTGACTGGTTCACGGAATACCAAATCCCAGAAGACATTGATACATTGATGTCTCCGAGTTCCGCGCCGTACGACTCGGCGCAGTAACCCTCAGAAGAAGAAGAAAATAAAATGGTATGAGAACGATTTTAAAAAAGATGCTCAATGCAAATGTAAGCGACATGAGTAGAGAGTACCGGAGACATCCCACTGAAAGTAACCAGGAACTGTTCAAAACTGTGTGTCAAGTAGCCAGGGATGAGAAGATTATAGAGCGGGAATGACAATGGCTTGAGTTCACTAGCTCTACTGGAAGAGAAACATCTGCAAGACAAGTGTGGGCAAAAATTCAGATAGCTAAGGGGGGCAGAGCCCGGCCTGCGGCTCACAAAGACTCCCAGGGTAAGGCTGAGGAACTAATTCACAAGTGGAGTGATGCAGCATCCTCCTCCTCCCTCCTTGCAGAAGTAAGCAGGGAACAGCTCCTCCGACATAATGACAGAAGGATTAAGATAACAAGAGCACTGTATAGTGATGATGAGTATGGGGAACCAATCACAGCCCAGGAAGTAAGGGACTCTATGAAAAAGGGTAAAAGTACAGCACCTGGTGAAGATGGCGTCACCTACGACATACTCAATGCACTGTGTGAAGTGTCTGGGAATCCACTACTCCACCTGTTTAACAAGTCATTCCTAAGTGGAGTGTTGCCCACACAATGGAAACATGTCATAATTGTCCCCATACCGAACCCAATGACCCTGGTAATTACAGACCTATCAGTCTCGTGTCATGCACATGCAAGATGCTTGAAAGGATCATCCTAAACCGACTGTTGCACAAAATAGGCAGGGTAGGAGAGGGGGGTCAATGGATTTGTTAAAGGACGGAGTACAGCAAACTGTATAGTTATTTACTTGGCTAATGACACAGCAAGTAGTATGAATTTGTTGACATCAAAAGCGTATTCGACAAAGCGCAGGGGGATTGAGATCCTGGACGAGCTTACATGCATGACACCTGACAGCTGGGTGGACAGCGCTTCGGATTCGTAACCCTGAGGTTCCGGATTCGATCCCCGGTGGAGGCGGAGACAAATGGGCAAAATGTTTCTTTCACCCTGATGCCCTTGTTACGTAGCAGTAAATAGGTACCTGAGAGTTAGACAGCTGCTACAGGCTGCTTCCTGGGGGTGTAGGCCTGGCCGAGGACCGGACCGCAAGGACACAAAGCCCCGAAATCATCTCAAGATAACCTCAATATGGGTGTCAAGGGGAGACTCATGAAATGGATTGAAGACTACCTCACAAGGAAGAAAGCCAAGGTCAGCTTCA
The DNA here is from genome assembly GCF_040958095.1 of Procambarus clarkii. Lineage (NCBI taxonomy): Eukaryota > Metazoa > Arthropoda > Malacostraca > Decapoda > Cambaridae > Procambarus > Procambarus clarkii. Next base: position 43,484,853 of record NC_091181.1, on the reverse strand, counting down.
ACGGAGCAATCTCGAGAACGATGAGTATGGAACTTGGGACCCCCCAAGGAGGGGTCTTAATCCCCACACTAATCAACATATAAACGTCATTGTACATATTGAATTTCCGGAAGGAACACAACAAGTGAGATATGCAGATGATGTCCTACTACAAGCTCCCGCCTTGGGAAAAATTAAACAGTTCATTGAACTCCTTGGAAGGAAATGTGTTGAACTGGGTTTCACTCTCTACAAACAAGACAAAAGCACACTCTCATCACAAGCGGGGAGCAAATGAAGAACTGCAAATTAATGGTGTAACACTTGAATGGGTTGACCTGTATCGGTACCTTGGCGTCACTGTCGGCTCTAACAAGGGGAAGAAAGAGGAGCTCAACCAACTCATAAGAACATGTAGAGGTCAACTCAGGGCACTGAAAGCCATGACCTGGAATGGACAAGGAGCCTCTATTGCCGTGCTTAAGATGATGTACACAGCCTATGTACGCTCCGTCATAGACTATGCCGCACCAGTTTTGTGCCTTTATTCTCAAACAGATATGAAAAAAAACTTGAAAGCATCCAAAATGAAGCCATGACAATCATTCTTGGAGTCCCAAGAACTGCCAAAACATCTAATCTACGAGAGGAGTTGTTCTTCTCCAGTTTTAAAAACAGAATTAAGGATAGAAGTTAGGGGGGCATAACCCCCGTATGTGTAAGGAACTGGGGCCAGATTCACGAAGCAGTTACGCAAGTACTTACGAACGTGTACATCTTTCCTCAATCTTTGACGGCTTTGGTTACATTTATTAAACAGTTTACAAGCATGAAAACTTCTCAATCAACTGTTATTATTGTTATAAACAGCCTCCTGGTGCTTCGGAGCTCATTAACTGTTAATATAATTGGAAACAAAGCCGCCAAAGATTGAGAAAAGAGGTACAGGTTTGTAAGTGCTTGCGTAAGTGCTTTCGTGAATCTGACCCCTGAATGCTATGCTTGCAATTAGGATAGCTAAAGATTCCCATTACAATGATATTGCAAAGGAAAACTATATTCTGTGCTTCTTGCAGGAGGAAACAGGAGAAACAATAAAAATGGCATCACAGATCAGTCTGCTACCTGGAAGAACTTCACCTGCTTGAGCAAGCCCGTGAGTTCCTGCCTGTAGAGAGGTTATCTCCCTGGGAGGACTCATGCAGGATTATCATTAATGAAATGTCAACGAAAAAGTCAAACATGATACCACAAGAAATGAGGCACAGGTATCTTGAGGAAATTTATAAAGAAACTGGAAATGAATTAGATCTAATATACACTGATGGGTCATTAAATCCTGTCAATGGCAGGGCTGGTGCAGCATACACGGTAATTAGGAATAATGCCTTTCAATGCGGAAATGAAGAAAAAGCACGTTTTGAGAACTATGCCTCTTCAACGCAAGCGGAGCTAACTGTCATTTTTATGTCATTAAGATTCCTTGAACGAAACACTAATTGTGCAGTGATCTGCACTGATTCATAAGCAGCGCTACAAAGCCTTAGTAAGAATCGGACAGAAAATCTTGCAATTCTCGCTGAAATCAAGAGAGCTGTGAGAGTACTAACCAATCAGGGAAGAGTCGTCAAGTTTCTGTGGATCCCCTCCCATGTTGGAATATGTGGGAATGAACGAGCAGATGTGCTGGCTGCTGAAGGCGCTCAAGGAGACCATATTGAATACTTCATACCCAAGACTCTGCTACAAATTAGAGGTATCATCAGGCAACATCACCGTGACAAGGTATCAATATGGCCCTTGTGGATTTGTTCATTGATGCGTCACGCTATTGTGATTTCTGTGTGTAATGTTAATCTTCTTGTTTGAGAAGCTGTTCACTTGAGACAGTTAAGCAAGTCCCAGCTGTGTCTGGGTACAAGTGACAGGATGAACAACACAGCGGGTTTTCTTCCTATTGGAGGGTGTTGTACATGCTGCTATGGTTGTGTCCACTCACAGGATGAGTGGCGCTGCCCAATACTGTCACTATGGCGGTGTGTCCACTCACAGGATGAGTGGCGCTGCCCAATAAACTCGCCCCTCGAGGTAACATTAAAAAATTAAATTTCCATACAGTTTCAAATGTAGATATGATAGAACCCAGTAGCTCAGTAATCTGTACACCAGTTGATTGACAGTTGAGAGGCGGGACCAAAGAGCTAGAACTTCCCCCCCCCCCTCTCCCCCAGCAAGCAAAATTAGGGTAGTACAACTAGGCGAGTACACAGTGCTCTTCAACACTCCCACCACGATAACGCTACAAATGTCACAGGCCCCCATGCACCCCCCCCCCACCCACCCACACAGTGCCCCTGAGCCCCACCACACACACACACACACAGTGCCCCTGAGCCCCACACCACACACACACAGTGCCCCTGAGCTCCACACCACACACACACAGTGCCCCTGAGCCTCACACCACACACACACACAGTGCCCCTGAGCCCCACACCACACACACACACAGTGCCCCTGAGCCCCCCCCCCACACACAGTGCCCCTGAGCCCCACCACACACACACAGTGCCCCTGAGCCCCACACCACACACACACAGTGCCCCTGAGCTCCACACCACACACACACAGTGCCCCTGAGCCTCACACCACACACACACACAGTGCCCCTGAGCCCCACACCACACACACACACAGTGCCCCTGAGCCCCCCCCCCACACACAGTGCCCCTGAGCCCCACACACACACACACAGTGCCCCTGAGCCCCACACCACACACACAGTGCCCTGAGCCCCACATACACACACACAGTGCCCCTGAGCCCCCCCCCACACACACAGTGTCCCTGAGCCCCACCCCACACACACACACACACAGCGCCCCTGAGCCCCACACACACACACACAGTGCCCCTGAGCCCCACACACACACACAGTGCCCCTCAGCCCCACACCACACACACACACACACACAGTGCCCCCTGAGCCCCCCACACACACACACACAGTGCCCCTGAGCCCCCCCCCCACACAGTGCCCCTGAGCCCCACACCACACACACACAGTGCCCCTGAGCCCCACACCACACACACAGTGCCCCTGAGCCCCACACCACACACACACACACACAGTGCCCCTGAGCCCCACACCACACACAGTGCCCCTGAGCCCCACACCCCACACACACACAGTGCCCCTGAGCCTCACACCACACACACACACAGTGCCCCTGAGCCCCACACCCCACACACACACACAGTGCCCCTGAGCCTCACACCACACACACACACACAGTGCCCCTGAGCCCCACACCACACACACACACAGTGCCCCTGAGCCCCCCCCCACACACACTGTGCCCCTGAGCCCCACACACACACACAGTGCCCCTGAGCCCCACACCACACACACAGTGCCCTGAGCCTCACACACACTCACAGTGCCCCTGAGCCCCCCCCCCCACACACACAGTGTCCCTGAGCCCCACACCACACACACACATACACAGTGCCCCTGAGCCCCACACACACACACACACACAGTGCCCCTGAGCCCCCCACACACACACACAGTGCCTCTGAGCCCCACACCACACACACACACACACAGTGTCCCTGAGCCCCACACCACACACACACACACACAGTGCCCCTGAGCCCCACACCCCACACACACACAGTGCCCCTGAGCCCCACACACACACACAGTGTCCCTGAGCCCCACACCACACACACACACACACACACACAGTGCCCCTGAGCCCCACACCACACACACACAGTGCCCCTGAGCCCCACACCACACACACACAGTGCCCCTGAGCCCCACACCACACACACACAGTGCCCCTGAGCCCCACACCACACACACACAGTGCCCCTGAGCCCCACACCACACACACACAGTGCCCCTGAGCCCCACACCACACACACACAGTGCCCCTAAGCCCCACACCACACACTCGGCCGCTCACCAAACACCGTGAGGGCCGGGGTCAGTTGGCCAGCGGAAGCCAGGCATTAAGGAGCCGACGTGAGGTCCCGCCGTAACTCCTGTGAGGGGCGTCTGGCAGGGGTGGTGGTGGCGGCGGGAGTGTTGTCGTACACTGGTGGCTGGCCCTTACTACCCCCAGGCCCACCTCGGGCAACATTTCTCGACGTGCAGCACGTGTAACAGCTGCCTCCTAACTCTCGGGTGCTTGTTTACTGTCGGGTGAACAGAGGCATCAGGGAAACGTGACCCCCCATCGTTTTCGTTGTTAGTGGGTGTCGATCCCTGGATTTTTGGGGGTTGTGGACGACTGGGCTGAGAGCTGTGTGTACTTACACACGGCTGTATGTGTGTGTGTGTGTGTGTGTGTGTGTGTGTGTGTGTGTGTGTGTGTGTGTGTGTGTGTCTGTGTGTGTGTGTGTGTGTGTGTGTGTGTCTGTGTGTGTGTGTGTGTGTGTGTGTGTGTGTGTGTGTGTGTGTGTGTGTGTGTGTGTGTGTCTGTGTGTGTGTGTGTGTGTGTGTGTGTGTCTGTGTGTGTGTGTGTCTGTGTGTGTGTGTGTGTGTGTGTGTGTGTGTGTGTGTGTGTGTGTGTCTGTGTGTGTGTGTGTGTGTGTGTGTGTGTGTGTGTGTGTGTGTGTGTGTGTGTGTGTGTGTGTGTGTGTGTGTGTGTCTGTGTGTGTGTGTGTCTGTGTGTGTGTGTGTCTGTGTGTGTGTGTGTGTGTGTGTCTGTGTGTGTGTGTGTGTGTGTGTGTGTGTGTGTGTGTGTGTGTGTGTGTGTGTGTGTGTGTGTGTCTGTGTGTGTGTGTGTCTGTGTGTGTGTGTGTGTGTGTGTGTGTGTGTCTGTGTGTGTGTGTGTGTGTGTGTGTGTGTGTGTGTGTGTGTGTGTGTGTGTGTGTGTGTGTGTGTGTGTGTGTATTTATTTAACATTTGTATTTACTATTTGTATCTACAGAATCAAGCTATTTAGCTCTTGGACCCCAGTAGTCTAGCAAATTTATATTTCCTCTATTATGTCTACTACATATATTTCTCTTACACACACACCCCCAGGAAGCAGCCCGTGACACCTGTCTAACTCCCAGGTACCTATTTACTGCTAGGTAACAGGGGGCATTAAGGGTGAAAGAAACTCTCCACATTTGTTTCCACCATCGTGGGAGCCGGTCGGCCGAGCGGACAGCACACTGGACTTGTGATCCTGTGGTCCTGGGTTCGATCCCGGGCGCCGTCGAGAAACAATGGGCAGAGTTTCTTTCACCTTATGCCCCTGTTACCTAGCAGTAAAATAGGTACCTGAGTGTTAGTCAACTGTCACGGGCTGCTTCCTGGGGGTGGAGGCCTGGTCGAGGACCGGGCCGCGGGGACACTAAAGCCCCGAAATCATCGCAAGACAACCTCAAGAGAATCGTCAGGGATCGATTCCCGGGCCATAGGATTACGAGTCCCAAGCGCTGTCTACTCAGCAACCATAGCCCCGTGTGTGTGTGTGTGTGTGTGTGTGTGTGTGTGTGTGTGTGTGTGTGTGTGTGTGTGTCTGTGTGTCTGTGTGTCTGTGTGTGTGTCTGTGTGTGTGTGTGTACGGAGACCGAGATGTAGCTCTAGAGCCCCGCCTTATAACAATTGTTCACTGTTCATACACACCTCCCGACTTCACAATACTCTCTCATACGTGGTCTTGAAGCACTAGTGAAGGCGGCTGCTGCCACCACCTCTCACACACACTCCTGGCCCTTGTTTAACACTGACTGCGTGCGAGTAATTCCCGACATTTCTTTATTTCCTGTATTTCCAACATCCATCTGTACCCTTCGTTTTTGTTGTCACTAACCTAGAAGAGACTCACAGTTTACTTTCTATTCCCCTTAGTATCATGTATGTCGTGATCATATGCTGTGGGTACTTTAGAGGCTCGAGTTCAATCCCCCAAAGATTCAAGTGAATTACACAGATAAATCCTATTAATGTCATATATATATCAATGAGAAAATCAACTGGAGCTCTTGAGGTGACTCGAACCCGCGATCAACGGACTGTCAGCCGCAACCTCTACCACTGCACCACCCTGACCTGCTAAAAGTTATACAACCAGGGATTCAACTGAATCGACAGGAAGTCTTGGAGGCTTCTGAACTCATTCTAAGTTTTACGTATTAGTTATTTACTTATAGTTAATATAAGTACTATTTAGAAGGTCGGGTTGAATACCTCAGCCTTGCACAGGAGACCTGAGACGTGCAGGAGAGTGTCCCGTCTTCCACAAGGGCCAGTAGACAGTACACACAGAGGTGTAGGACCCGTCCACCTGTTGGGTGTAGGACCCGTCCACCTGTTGGGTGTAGGACCCGTCCACCTGTTGGGTGTAGGACCCGTCCACCTGTTGGGTGTAGGACCCGTCCACCTGTTGGGTGTAAGACCCGTCCACCTGTTGGGTGTAGGACCCGTCCACCTGTTGGGTGTAAGACCCGTCCACCTGTTGGGTGTAGGACC
>NC_091181.1:43453396-43475896 GCF_040958095.1 Procambarus clarkii | reverse complement strand
CCGTCAAAACACCATATAATCACAGTGGCTTAGCGCTCAATCCGGATCTCTATCGGAGCTGTGTCGCTTTAGGGTATAGATTTCTGTATACCTTTGTTTACCATGAGTCACAATGTAAATAGTGACTCATGGTAAATTGTGATAAATTGTAAATCAAGCTGTAAATTGAAGGTAAATATCCTGATAAAAACTGGAAGGCTTAATTGTTGCCTTGTAATCTCGGCTTGTTTAAATGGTGCTCTGGGATCCCCCCCCCCTTCCCCCTCCCCCCCCCCTCACCCCCCCCCCTCTCACCCCCTCACCCCCTCACCCCCCCCCCCTCACCCCCCCATCCCTCCTTCCCTAGTTTAGAGACTGGCACTGTATGGTATACTCTTGTAGAGATGCTGGCTGTGTAAATAAGGGCATAAACTGGTCTGAAAGATTATTCCCTGTGGCCCTGTATGACTAACCATCCTGTGAGATGGGGACTTTTATTACCACTACTACCTTATTCACTCTTGTGTTGATGATGATATCCTCATAATGCAGCCAGAGTCTGCCAGTGCAGACTGCTTATCACATGCCTCTGTATGACTAACCATCCTGTGTGATGGGGATTTTTAGCACCACGTAGCTAGCTTTTTGACACGCTGTACTTCATATATTCAGACTTCATATAGTCTAGAGTAGCTGCACAAATGCAGATGTACCTAAATGTGTTAATAAAAAAAGAAGTGGCACTCCACTTGATGTTACACAACCGTTGTGTCCAAAGAGACAATTCTTGAGCGATTGAAGAAAAAAGACAATCATCCGACAATAATTTCTTTCACCCTGTGCCCCTGTTACCTAGCAGTAAAATAGGTACCTCGGTGTTAGTCAGCTGTCACGGGCTGCTTCCTGGGGGTGGAGACCTGGTCTAGGATCGGGCCGCGGGGACACTAAAAAGCCCCGAAATCATCTCAAGATAACCTCAAGATAACAAGATCCGACTGAGTCCTTTGCTGTTGAAGAAGTCTCTAATGACGAACCATACCAAAAGATTTTTGAAAGTCTAGCTAGCTTTGAAAGTCTGGGTACATCCCATCTACTAGCTTGAAAGTCTGGGTACATCACATCTATTAGCTTGAAAGTCTGGGTACATCACATCTATTAGCTTGAAAGTCTGGGTACATCCCATCTACTAGCTTGAAAGTCTGGGTACATCACATCTATTAGCTTGAAAGTCTGGGTACATCCCATCTACTGGCTTTGAATATCTAGCTACGTCACATATATTACCTCCGAAAGTCTAATATATAATATAAACTGCCTCGTAAAGTCTAATACTTATATTAGATCTAATTCATCAGATCGAATTCCAAAAGTTTAACACATCAAATCTAGTGCCATGCTTTTTGGCGAACATTAAAGACGATTTTTCATGAATATTAATTTAATATCAAACTAATGAAATTTTTTAAACAATGTTGTTATGACGCGTGTCGAGCGCCGGGTTAATATTGGTGCTTAGCTAACAGTGCCGGGTATTGGTGCTTAGCTAACAGTGCCGGGTATTGGTGCTTAGCTAACAGTGCCGGGTATTGGTGCTTAGCTAACAGTGCCGGGTATTGGTGCTTAGCTAACAGTGCCGGGTATTGGTGCTTAGCTAACAGTGACTACGGGGGAGTGAGATCCAGCTCTATATTCCCCACCAACTGCCTTTTTTTATAGAACTTTTTCATTGCAATTTAACTATATTCGTGTTGAAATGCTGTTTCTAATCTAGCCCTTAAAACTGTGGACGAAGGTGGGGTCCACAAGTTCTTTAAGGTCATTCCGCTTGTTGTCTTCCCTGCACAAGGTGCTAGTACTTCCTGACATTCCTTTGGCTTGTTTGCGTCTCCAGCTTCCACTTGTGTCCACTTGTAATGTCATAACTTATGCTACTTTACCTTCAATCTGATGAAGTTGTCCTTGTCTATCTTATATATTTCTCTCAGTATCTTGCATGTTGTGATCATATCTTTATTGTTTCTCCTGTCCTCTAGGGTTGTGAGATTTAGCCTATGTTAGTAGCTTAGACCTCTTAGCTCTGGCACCAGTCTCGTGTCAATCCTTTGTACTGTTTCAATTTTGGCTTTAGGCTTCACAAGATACGGATTCCATACAGGTGCTGCGTACTCCACTATTCTTCTAACAAATTTTCTGTAGATTGCCGTGAAGGAGTCTTGATATAGGTTTCTAAACGATATACCTATAATTGCCAGCCTCTCCTATGCTGCCGATGTTATCCAGTTCATGTGTGCCTCCGGGCTTAGTTTTGGCACTATATCAACCCCAAATTGGTTTCCCTCTCTCCCTTTCACATCTTCATTACCTTACACTTGTTGAGATTGAACTCCAGCAGCCATTTGTTTGACCACGCCTGGAATTTGCCAAGGTCTTCGTGCAGTTTCCTGCAGTTGTCATCTGTTTCCACGTTTGACGTTGCATTGGCACTTTTCCCAGCAATGAATTTCCATCATCTCGTTTCCTGTCTTCCATTCCATTTCTCTTTCCCATTTTCTTTCCCGCAGAAAGTCCCTCATCATCTAGTGGCGGAGGTAATAGTGGTGGTGGGTGTAGTGCAGGTGGTGGTGGTGGTTGTGTGGTTGATGGTCGGTTAGTAGTGGTAGTTTTGATGGTAGTTGTGGTGGTGGCGATAGCGAAGGTTGTGTGGTGGGTACTGGGCTAGCAGTGGTGGTAGTGTGGTGGGTACTGGGCTAGCAGTGGTGGTGGTGGTAAGTGTGGTGGGTGGTGGGCTAGCAGTGGTGGTAGTGTGGTGGGTGGTGGGCTAGCAGTGGTGGTGGTGGTAAGTGTGGTGTGTGGTGGGCTAGCAATGGTGGTGGCGGCGATGGTTGTGGTAGTGGTGGTAGCGGCCGGTAGGGTAATAAGGGGATTTGGTTGTATGTAACGAGTCGATTCACGTCATTAACCCGTGATTTAAATAGGTAGGAGACTGGCGGCCCGAAGCCAAGATTAAGTCTGATGAAGGGGGGAGGGGGCGGAGATAAAGAAAAGGGTAGAACGAAGGGAAAAGGGGAGGAGTGGAGGAGAGACCAATGAAAAGGGAATAAGAGAAGGGCTGAAGAACTATTACGAGAAATCTAATCCCGAGTTATAGGAACAGTGGGAGGCGGGGCGGGAGGTGAATTATACAAACACACACAAAAATCTTGTAATTAAGACGCGCTGATGAAGATTGTGGTGTGTGTGTGTGTGGGTTCCCTCGCTGGCCAGTCATAGCGGCTATAATAACATAATATATTTCACGGATACGGGTAATCATGATAATATGAACAGGTACAAATAAACGTTTATATATATATATATATATATATATATATATATATATATATATATATATATATATATATATATATATATATATATATATATATATATATATATATATATAAGCCTATACTTGCATAAACCACAAGTGAAGATAAACAATCTTTGGACAACACCCACCAGTGGGACTCGAACCCAGAAAGCACAACTACCTTCCAGTAGCTGGCATATATATATATATATATATATATATATATATATATATATATATATATATATATATATATATATATATATATATATATATGTATATATATATATTTATATATATATTTATATATATATATATATATATATATATATATATATATATATATATATATATATATATATATATATAATGTGTGTGTGTGTGTGTGTGTGTGTGTGTGTGTGTGTCATATAAATTCTGTAATGTCGTCTGTGATTTTTTCTAAGCTGGTTCTCTTTTTTTACTTTCTTCAAAGAAACATGATTCAAACAGACTTTGAATGCTTCTTAATCCTTCATTACCTTCATTACCTTTATCTCCTGTGATATATTTCATATTTGTTAACAAAACTGTATCAATTTACTAAATATTTTATATGAAATTCTAATGCCCGGAGAAAATCTTGCAAATTCTCCCTATACACTTTTTTTGAGTCATTTCTTCTGCCATCCTTATTTTATTTTTATCCAGTATAATCTTTTTTTTTTAATTTTGTTGTATAACTTTGTATAACTATTTAGGTTTTCATTTCAGACAACATTACGCTAATGTAGAAGGTAAGTTAATGGTGTTAATACATCGTCCCCACTATCTTACTGAAGCGACCATACGAGTCATAAATACTCATACTCCGCCCAAGTAAAACAGAAACAAGCAACACTTAGTGGGCCAGCCAGAGGCTTAGGGCCCGCCCAGTGGGCCAGCCAGAGGCTTAGGGCCCGCCCAGTGGGGCAGCCAGAGGCTTAGGGCCCGCCCAGTGGGGCAGCCAGAGGCTTAGGGCCCGCCCAGTGGGCCAGCCAGAGGCTTAGGGCCCGCCCAGTGGGCCAGCCAGAGGCTTAGGGCCCGCCCAGTGGGCCAGCCAGAGGCTGAGGGCCCGCCCAGTGGGCCAGCCAGAGGCTGAGGGCCCGCCCAGTGGGCCAGCCAGAGGCTTAGGGCCCGCCCAGTGGGCCAGCCAGAGGCTGAGGGCCCGCCCAGTGGGCCAACCAGAGGCTTAGGGCCCGCCCAGTAGGCCAGCCAGAGGCTTAGGGCCCGCCCAGTGGGCCAGCCAGAGGCTTAGGGCCCGCCCAGTGGGCCAGCCAGAGGCTAAGGGCCCGCGCAGGAATATCCCTGAAAAACAAAAACAAAAATCCCCAATTACATCAAGCAAGATGCCCAATTTTTTCAATATATCCATTATCCATCTATCTTTCTTCCAATCTGTGCATCCATCTATTCATACATCTGTCCGGAATCGATCCCCGGTGAAGGCGGAAACAAATGGTCAGAGTTTCTTTCACCCTGATGCCCCTGTTACCTATCAGTAAATAGGTACCTGGGAGTTAGACAGCTGATACGGGCTGCTTCCTGGGGATGTGTAACAAAAAGGAGGCCTGGTTGAGGACCGGGCCGCGGGGATGCTAAGCCCCGAAATCATCTAAAGATAACCCCTTTAACTCTGCGAAAGGGGGTGTGGCTTACAAAACCTTTAAAGTTGTGGGAGGATCGTCTGTTTTATGGTAGTACGCACAAATTAGGGATAGCATGCAATATCTGCCATTTTTCTCAAGATCAGCGAATAATTGTTTATATTACTACAAGAACAAAAAAAAAATAGCGTCCTGGAAGTACAGTTGGGTTCGTTCTCGATGCATAATCGAGAATACTGGTTCGAATCCCAGGCTGGACAGAAATGGTTGGGCACATTTCCTTTCACCTAATGTCTCTGATCACCTAGCAGTTAGTAGGTACTCAGGAGCTTGCTGTGGGGTTGCTTCCTGGGCGGGGTTAGTAATTCTACCTTATGGGGGGGGGGGGCTCGATATAAATCTAGCGTGTATGAATACAGTCATATTTTTTAATTAATAAAAAAACCATTGTTTTGGAAAAAATTAGCTGTGTGGCAGGCGGACAGTGCCAAAAAACGTGGCGGCGGGGGTCTAAATGTGACCCTAACACGCTGGTCCCTTTTGAAAACTGGTGACCCTGATCAGCCTATGTTCATCCCATACCCCAGACCCTTCCCTCTGCCAATTTGGGTAAGGCTAGCCCCAAGCGTCTAGCCTCCAATGTTTGACAGACAAAGTGACCTTCTCTCTTATAGTACAGATTGTCAAGAGCCAGGCCTGGCAATGAGCTATATAACACAGTGACGCTATATAACACAGTGACGCTATATAACACAGTGCTATATAGCGCTGTGCTATACACCACTGTCCTGCGTAGGTCAGATCAGAGATGTACTGACATACAATCTAACACAACCCAAGCTACACACCGAGTTACAGAATACCATTACCTCCCCTCCCCCCACCCCCCCACCCCAATCAAAAAGATACTTTAGTGTTGATCCTGAAGAATCTAAGGTTTTATTTAAGAGGGAGAGAGAGGGGAAAAAAAAGAGTACCATCATCTCTTGACATACTGCTCTGTGTGTGTCTCATCTTCACTAAATTATTCCGGACGCTTTGACGGTCCACTTACAGCCTGTGGAAGTGGATGAAGGAAGAATACTGTCCATCTGTCGTGAATGAGTGTCATTTAATATCGAAATCTGGGAGAAAGTCACTCAGGTAAATAGAGTTGAATAGTCTTGAGAAAATATTATATTATTATTATCTAGAGATGGAAATCATCGTCAAGTTTGGTAATTATCAGGATATGCTGTCTCTATGATTATATAGCGTCTGGAGGGTATATGAGGGTATACTAGGTACTGGGGTATGAGGACAGACTAGGTACTGGGGTATGAGGACAGACTAGGTACTGGGGTATGAGGACAGACTAGGTACTGGGGTATGAGGACAGACTAGGTACTGGGGTATGAGGACAGACCAGGTACTGGGTTATGAGGACAGACCAGGTACTGGGGTATGAGGACAGACTAGGTACTGGGGTATGAGGACAGACCAGGTACTGGGGTATGAGGACAGACCAGGTACTGGGTTATGAGGACAGAGTGAATCAACAGACCCACAACAGCTTAAACAATCAAGTGCCATCACAACAGGTCAATATCCATACACATTCATTTAAAAGATATATAAATTACCACCCCCACACAATACATACTAGCGTGTTTCATGCAATATAATTGACCGTGTCAATGAGATGAAATATGTATACTTATGTATATACCGTAAGTCTTACTATGGTGTTAACAAGACAAGATCAAAGTTACGCTGGTGCACTAAACAGCAGGATTACCAATGGATTACCAGGATTACCAATGGATTACCAGGATTACCAATGGTTATTATAGTCTGCCCATAAGTTAATACGATTTTAGTAATATTTCAGAATATTTGCGACTCGTTTTCTTCCTAAGGCTTGGCCCGCCCGGGCCTCTATGCTCACCAATTTCCACAAGCGATCAATCTCGAATTGATAAACCCAATTTGCATGGCAAAAATTGCTGGTGACTTATGTTGTTGGACAAAATCATTTGTGATGGACAAAAATCCACGAGACAAGTAAATTAATATACATGAATGTGTTAGTAAAAGTTGTGTTTAGTCTTGACTATTATGCATCACTGACCACTTTAAAAGTCTTAACTGCTATAGACGTTGTCCACTAACACTCGATTTTGTTCATAAACATTATTATACATTTAAAGACGGAGCATTCAACGTTATCCACCTATGTGTGGATAATGGCTTTATCTAAAGCCATTATCTCTAGTAACACACACACGGCTTTATATCAGAGGCCAACCTGGTGAACTGTTACACCAGCTTATTCATAATTAGCATATTTTTTATGCCTTGAGATAACTACAATTATCAATTATCAATTATCTGAGCAGGAATTGTAGCCGTTCTGCCGTCAGTTGGGAGAGAAGTGGGGTTGTGAGGTGGAGTAGTGGTTGTGGGGGGTGGTTGTGAGATGGAGTAGTGGTTGTGTGGTGGTGGTTGTGAGGTGGAGTAGTGGTTGTGGGGGGTGGTTGTGAGGTGGAGTAGTGGTTGTGTGGTGGTGGTTGTGAGGTGGAGTAGTGGTTGTGTGGTGGTGGTTGTGTGGTAGAGTAGTGGTTGTGTGGTGGTGGTTGTGAGGTGGAGTAGTGGTTGTGTGGTGGTGGTTGTGTGGTGGAGTAGTGGTTGTGTGGTGGTGGTTGTGTGGTGGAGTAGTGGTTGTGTGGTGGAGTAGTGGTTGTGTGGTGGTGGTTGTGTGGTGATGGTTGTGAGGTGTAGTGGTTGTGTGGTGGTGGTTGTGTGGTGGTGGTTGTGAGGTGTAGTGGTTGTGTGGTGGTGGTTGTGTGGTGGTGGTTGAGGTGGTGGTTGTGAGGTGTAGTGGTTGTGTGGTGGTAGTGGTTGTGTGGTGGTGGTTGTGTGGTGGTGGTTGTGTGGTGGTGGTTGTGTGGTGGTGGTTGTGTGGTGGTGGTTGTGAGGTGTAGTGGTTGTGTGGTGGTAGTGGTTGTGTGGTGGTGGTGGTGGTTGTGAGGTGTAGTGGTTGTGTGGTGGTGGTTGTGTGGTGGTGGTTGTGTGGTGGTGGTTGTGAGGTGTAGTGGTTGTGTGGTGGTGGTTGTGTGGTGGTGGTTGTGTGGTGGAGTAGTGGTTGTGAGGTGGAGTAGTGGTTGTGTGGTGGTGGTTGTGTGGTGAAGTAGTGATTGTGTGGTGGTGGTTGTGTGGTGGAGTAGTAGTTGAGTGGTGGTGGTTGTGAGGTGGAGTAGTGGTTGTGTGGTGGTGGTTGTTGTGAGGTGGAGTAGTGGTTGTGTGGTGATGGTTGTGAGGTGGAGTAGTGGTTGTGTGGGGGTGGTTGTGAGGTGGAGTAGTGGTTGTGTGGTGTTCGTGAGGTGGAGCAGTGGTTGTGAGGTAGTGGTTGTGAGGTGGAGTAGTGGTTGTGTGGTGGTGGTTGTGAGGTGGAGTAGTGGTTGTGTGGTGGTGGTTGTGTGGTAGTGGTTGTGTGGTGAAGTAGTGGTTGTGTGGTGGTGGTTGTGAGGTGGAGTAGTGGTTGTGTGGTGGTGGTTGTGTGGTAGTGGTTGTGTGGTGGAGTAGTGGTTGTGTGGTGGTGGTTGTGAGGTGGAGTAATGGTTGTGTGGTGGTGGTTGTTGTGTGGTGGAGTAGTGGTTGTGTGGTGGTGGTTGTGAGGTGGAGTAGTGGTTGTGAGGTGGTGGTTGTGAGGTGGAGTAGTGGTTGTGTGGTGGTGGTTGTGAGGTGGAGTAGTGGTTGTGTGGTGGTGGTTGTGAGGTGGAGTAGTGGTTGTGTGGTGGTGGTTGTGAGGTGGAGTAGTGGTTGTGTGGTGGTGGTTGCAGCATGTACAACACTCCCCAATAGGAAGAAAACCCGCTGGGTTGTTCATCCTGTCACTTGTACCCAGACACAGCTGGGACTTGCTTAACTGTCTCAAGTGAACAGCTTCTCTAACTAAAAAGTTCATGTGTTACTCATGCACTACACAGGAGGTACACATGTGTTACTCATGCACTACACAGGAGGTACACATGTGTTACTCATGCACTACACAGGAGGTACACATGTGTTACTCATGCACTACACAGGAGGTACACATGTGTTACCCATGCACTACACAGGAGGTACTCATGTGTTACTCATGCACTACACAGGAGGTACACATGTGTTACTCATGCACTACACAGGAGGTACACATGTGTTACTCATGCACTACACAGGAGGTACACATGTGTTACTCATGCACTACACAGGAGGTACACATGTGTTACTCATGCACTACACAGGAGGTACTCATGTGTTACTCATGCACTACACAGGAGGTACACATGTGTTACTCATGCACTACACAGGAGGTACACATGTGTTACTCATGCACTACACAGGAGGTACACATGTGTTACTCATGCACTACACAGGAGGTACACATGTGTTACCCATGCACTACACAGGAGGTACTCATGTGTTACTCATGCACTACACAGGAGGTACACATGTGTTACTCATGCACTACACAGGAGGTACACATGTGTTACCCATGCACTACACAGGAGGTACACATGTGTTACTCATGCATAATCCTGATAGCCACTCTGTTAGTATGTATTGGACTAAAACACCTCTGTGTTAGTCTGTATTGGACTAAAACACCTCTGTGTTAGTCTGTATTGGACTAAAACACCTCTGTGTTAGTCTGTATTGGACTAAAACACCTCTGTGTTAGTCTGTATTGGACTAAAACACCTCTGTGTTAGTATGTATTGGACTAAAGCACCTCTGTGTTAGTCTGTATTGGACTAAAACACCTCTGTGTTAGTCTGTATTGGACTAAAACACCACTGTGTTAGTCTGTATTGGACTAAAACACCTCTGTGTTAGTCTGTATTGGACTAAAACACCACTATGTTAGTCTGTATTGGACTAAAACACCTCTGTGTTAGTCTGTATTGGACTAAAACACCTCTGTGTTAGTCTGTATTGGACTAAAACACCACTGTGTTAGTCTGTATTGGACTAAAACACCTCTGTGTTAGTCTGTATTGGACTAAAACACCTCTGTGTTAGTCTGTATTGGACTAAAACACCTCTGTGTTAGTCTGTATTGGACTAAAACACCTCTGTGTTAGTCTGTATTGGACTAAAACACCTCTGTGTTAGTCTGTATTGGACTAAAACACCTCTGTGTTAGTCTGTATTGGACTAAAACACCACTGTGTTAGTCTGTATTGGACTAAAACACCTCTGTGTTAGTCTGTATTGGACTAAAACACCTCTGTGTTAGTCTGTATTGGACTAAAACACCTCTGTGTTAGTACACTTTTGAAGAAAAAGATCTTGCATGTGGCATGTAAGTGTTGAGTCGAGCAGTGTCCCAGTTAGTGTTGATGTGTTTCACAAGTCCAGTTGGACGTAGAAACGCGTTTTTTACGGCCAGTTGGACGTAGAAACACTTTTTTATGGCCAGTTGGACGTAGAAACGCGTTTTTTACGGCCAGATAGACGTACAAACGCGTTTTTACGGCCAGTTGGACGTACAAACGCGTTTTTACGGCCAGTTGTACATAGAATCACGTTTCCGATGTTTAGTGGGACGTGAAAACGCGTTTTCCACGTCCAGTTGGACGTATAGAAACGTTTTCCGTGTTCATTTGGACAACGTAATTTTTATTGTGACCGAACGATGGCACCGTTTACTGCTGAGTCATCCTCCCGTTGCCGTTCACTGTTGAGTCATCTTCCCGTTGCCGTTCACTGTAGAGTCATCCTCCCGTTGCCGTTCACTGTTGAGTCATCCTCCCGTTGCCGTTCACTGCTGAGTCATCCTCCCGTTGCCGTTCACTGTTGAGTCATCTTCCCGTTGCCGTTCACTGTTGAGTCATCCTCCCGTTGCCGTTCACTGTTGAGTCATCCTCCCGTTGCCTTTCACTGTTGAGTCATCCTCCCGTTGCCGTTCACTGTTGAGTCATCCTCTCGTTGCCGTTCACTGTTGAGTCATCCTCCCGTTGCCGTTCACTGTTGAGTCATCCTCTCGTTGCCGTTTACTGTTGAGTCATCCTCCCGTTGCCGTTCACTGTTGAGTCATCCTACTGTTGCCGTTCACTGTTGAGTCATCCTCCCGTTGCCGTTCACTGTTGAGTCATCCTCCCGTTGCCGTTCACTGTTGAGTCATCCTCCCGTTGCCGTTCACTGTTGAGTCATCCTCTCGTTGCCGTTCACTGTTGAGTCATCCTCCCGTTGCCGTTCACTGATGAGTCATCCTACTGTTGCCGTTCACTGTTGAGTCATCCTCTCGTTGCCGTTCACTGTTGAGTCATCCTCCCGTTGCGTTCCCTGTTGAGTCATCCTCCCGTTGCCGTTCATTTGTGCAACATGTGTCAGCGTGTGCAACATATGTGTCAGCGTGTGCAACATGTGTGTCAGCGTGGGCAACATGTGTGTTAGCGTGTGCAACATATGTGTCAGTGTGTGTCAGCGTGTGCAACATGTGTATCAGCGTGTGCAACGTTTAATATCTCTCGTTTCACTATCTCTCACTATTCTTTGCACTACCTCTATTCGTTGCAGTATCTCCAATCTTTTCACTGTAACTCCAATCTTTTCACTACCACACTAATCTTTTCACTATCACTCCAATCAGTGATTCGATTAAAGAAACCGCTATCACTAGTCTTTTCGCTGTCACTCCAATCAATGTCAACGTAGTGACATCTTTTCACTATATCTCTAATCTTTTCACTATCTCTCTAATCTTTTAACAGTAACTCTAATCTTTTCCCCGTCACTCTAACCTCTGCAATGACTTTCTATTACTTGCACTATCTCCCGAATCTCCTATAATTTTCACAATTCTCAGCGTTCAGTTACTCTTTAAAACCCTTACACAAGTTCCTTTCATACTCAGTATCGGCTTTGTTGCATAGTTGTTTAATACTGGCAGGCTTTGTGTCCCGCACTCAGAGGGTTATGTTAGAGTCTTTATAATCTGTTGTTTTCAGTCGGAGGACCCTTTCCTCCGTTTTATGAGATGTGGAAAAGAAGTTCCTGTAAAATAGTCTAATAGGGGGTACAGGTGTTGTGTTAGTTGACTCTTCAGAGGTTGCATGGCGTTTCACCTTCCTTCTTATGATGTCTTCAACGAAACCATTGGAGAAGCCGTTGTTGACTAGGACCTGCCTTACCCTACAGAGTTCTTCGTCGACTTGCTTTCGTCCTGAGCTGTGGCTGAGAGCACGGTCAATATAAGCGTTAACAACACTCCTCTTGTACCTGTCTGGGCAGTCACTGTTGGCATTGAGGCACATTCCTATGTTTGTTTCCGTTGTGTAGACTGCAGTGTGGAAACCTCCGCTCCTTTTCATGACTGTTACATCTAGAAAGGGCAGCTTCCCATCCTTCTCCATCTCGTAAGTGAAACGCAACACAGAATTCAGCTCAAATGCCTCCTTCAGCTCCTGCAGATGTCTGACATCAAGTACTTGTGTAAAAATGTCGTCAACATACCTGCAGTATTTCAGTATGCATTATGCAGGTTTCAAGTCCATGTCGACTAAGACCTTCTGCTCGAGGGTACCCATGTAGAAGTTCGCAAACAGGACACCTAGGGGAGAACCCATGGCGACCCCATCTACTTGCTTATACATGTGCATACCTGGGCTCAAGAAGGGTGCCTCTTTAGTACAAGCTTGGAGTAGTTGTACTAAAGAGGCCTAGTCCTCGACCAGGCCTCCTTTTTGTTACTTCCCCCCGGGAAGCAGCCCATAGCAGCTGTCTAACTCCCAGGTACCTATTTACTACCAGGTGACAGGAGCATCACGGTAAAAGAAACATTTTGCCCATTTGTCTCCACCTCCACCGGGGATCGAACCCGAAACCTCAGGACTACGAATCCTAAGCGCTGTCCACTCAGCTGTCAGGCGCCCATTGACAGCCATCCCAACTAGAGGGATCAATTTGCCTGCAACTCACTGATTCTTGTTTAATCCAAATAATGGTCCCTCTAGTGATGGGGATTTCAGCCCTCTCCTATAGCTACAGGGTGACCCATAAGTTGGAAACCTGCGGATGTAAATAGTTTTTTATGATGGTTTCATTGTATTTTATTCACATATTGTGTTCACTGTATCCACCATTATGATTGGTTCACAAACGCTAACGAGGGATTCAGTCGTTAGGGATTCAATTCAGATTCAGCAATCAGTCGTATACGGACGTCAGAGTGAGGGGGGGGGGGGGATGGTTCCTGGTATCTGGGGTACACTGTTGCAGGTCTTGATGTCACTCTTGTAGGGCTCGATGTCACTCTTGTAGGGCTTGATGTCACTCTTGTAGGGCTTCATGTCACTCTTGTAGGGCTCGATGTCACTCTTGTAGGGCTTGATGTCACTCTTGTAGGGCTTGATGTCACTCTTGTAGGGCTTGATGTCACTCTTGTAGGGCTTGATGTCACTTTTGTTGGGCTTGATGTTACTCTTGTAGCGCTTGATGTCACTCTTGTAGGGCTTGATGTCACTCTTGTAGGGCTTGATGTCACTTTTGTTGGGCTTGATGTTACTCTTGTAGCGCTTGATGTCAATCTTGTAGGGCTTGATGTCACTCTTGTAGGGCTTGATGTCACACTTGTAGGGCTTGATGTCACTCTTGTAATGCTTGATGTCACTCTTGTAGGGCTTGATGTCACTCTTGTAATGCTTGATGTCACTCTTGTAGGGCTTGATGTCACTCTTGTAATGCTTGATGTCACTCTTGTAGGGCTTGATGTCACTCTTGTAATGCTTGATGTCACTCTTGTAGGGCTTGATGTCACTCTTGGAGGGCTTGATGTCACTCTTGTAGGGCTTGATGTCACTCTTGTAATGCTTGATGTCACTCTTGTAGGGCTCGATGTCACTCTTGTAGGGCTTGATGTCACTCTTGTAGGGCTTGATGTCACTCTTGTAATGCTTGATGTCACTCTTGTAATGCTTGATGTCTCTCTTGTAGGGCTTGATGTCACTATTGGAGGGCTTGATGTCACTCTTGTAATGCTTGATGTCTCTCTTGTAGGGCTTGATGTCACTATTGGAGGGCTTGATGTCACTCTTGTAGGGCTTGATGTCACTCTTGTAATGCTTGATGTCACTCTTGTAATGCTTGATGTCACTCTTGTAGGGCTTGATGTCACTCTTGTAATGCTTGATGTCACTCTTGTAATGCTTGATGTCACTCTTGTAGGGCTTGATGTCACTCTTGTAATGCTTGATGTCACTCTTGTAATGCTTGATGTCACTCTTGTAGGGCTTGATGTCACTCTTGTAGGGCTTGATGTCACTCTTGGAGGGCTTGATGTCACTATTGGAGGGCTTGATGTCACTATTGGAGGGCTTGATGTCACTCCTGGAAAGCTTGATGTTACTCTTGTAGGGCTTGATGTCACTCTTGTAGGGCTTGATGTCACTCTTGTAGGGCTTGATGTCACTCTTGTAGAACTTGTTATTACTGTTGTACATCTTGCCATCACTGTTGTGGATCTTACAATCACTGTTTGCAAATTGCACAACAATCTTCTGTTGTCCAATCACTGTTTCCGATCCTAAAATCACTGTTGCATATCGTACACTCGGGCTAACACTGTTTAAGATCTTGAAATCACTTGCAAGTCTTACTATCACTGTTGCAGATCTTACATTAAATGGTGCAGATCTCAAAATCACTGTTGCAGAGCACACGATCACAGTGGCAGATTGCACCGTCGCTGTTAAATATGTTACAATCACTATTGCGGATCTTAAATTCACTATTGCAGATCTCATTATAATTATTGCAGATCTTACAAGTACTGTTGTGGATTACAAATACTGTTGTGGATCTTACAAATACTGTTGTGGATCTTACAAATACTGTTGTGGATCTTACAAATACTGTTGTAGATCTTACAAATACTGTTGTAGATCTTACAAATACTGTTGTAGATCTTACAAATACTGTTGTAGATCTTACAAATACTGTTGTAGATCTTACAAATACTGTTGTAGATCTTACAAATACTGTTGTAGATCTTACAAATACTGTTGTAGATCTTACAAATACTGTTGTAGATCTTACAAATACTGTTGTAGATCTTACAAATACTGTTATAGATTTTACAAATACTGTTGTAGATCTTACAAATACTGTTGTAGATCTTACAAATACTGTTGTGGATTACAAATACTGTTGTAGATCTTACAAATACTGTTGTGGATTACAAATACTGTTGTAGATTTTACAAATGCTGTTGTGGATCTTACAAATACTGTTGTAGATCTTACAAATACTGTTGTAGATCTTACAAATACTGTTGTGGATCTTACAAATGCTGTTGTGGATTACAAATACTGTTGTAGATCTTACAAATACTGTTGTAGATCTTACAAATACTGTTGTAGATCTTACAAGTACTGTTGAAGATCTTACAATGACTGTTGCAGATCTTAGAACCACTGTTGTAAATCTTACTATTACTACTGCAAATCTTAAAGTCCCTCTAGTTAGGTTATTATCTTGTTCTTAACTGCTTTGAATATATTACTAGCAACTAGTAACCTTAATATATACTAATTTTTGGTGTAGTTGCAAAAACAACTGTTAAGTTCCTCAGTATATATATATATATATATATATATATATATATATATATATATATATATATATATATATATATATATATATATATATATATATATATGTATATATATATATATATATATATATATATATATATATATATATATATATATATATATATATATATATATGTATATATATGTGTCGTACCTAGTAGCCAGAACGCACTTCTATGCCTACTATGCAAGGCCCGATTTGCCTAATAAGCCAAGTTTTCATGAATTAATTGTTTTTCCACTACCTAACCTACCTAACCTAACCTAACCTAACTTTTTCGGCTACCTAACCTAACCTAACCTATAAAGATAGGTTAGGTTAGGTAGGGTTGGTTAGGTTCGGTCATATATCTACGTTAATTTTAACTCCAATAAAAAAAATTTACCTCATACATAATGAAATTGATAGCTTTATCATTTCATAAGAAAAAAAAAATAGAAAAAATATATTAATTCAGGAAAACTTGGCTTATTAGGCAAATCGGGATTTGCATAGTAGGCTGAGAAGTGCGTTCTGGCTACTAGGTACGACATATATATATATATATATATATATATATATATATATATATATATATATATATATATATATATATATCACAGAGTTAATTACTGTAAAAACTGGTGTAAAAATACACAAATGACCTCGTTATGAACTGCAGTAGTCAATTTCACTATCAATTACAGCACTGTAGTGTGCAAATAACTGTACAAAGTCAATTACATAACCCATCAGTAATTACATTGATAGTAATTACTAACCACATTATAAGTCGATATATAATAATTTAAGTATGTATATCAGACTCACCAAAATATAATTACCCCAATTATTATTATTAGTATTAATATTATTATTTTAGTATACTGTAGCACTTTATTATAGTCATAACTTTCCCCAGGGAAAAGTTAGGACAGTTTTGCGCCATTTGACGCCAACGGGAACTGGCCCATGAAAAATTTGCGTAATTTTATGTGTAATTTTTTTGTAATTACATTGGTGATAATGCGCATATTTCAAATGCTTTTATTGCCCGGAAGGTCAGACAGCGGCACGGACGCAGTGACCACGAGTCTGTGGGCTCGCGGGAGCAAGGTTAGTTCATGTGGTGAAGCATGTTGTAGCTCCTGCATAAGACCACAGTATGCAAAGAAAATAAACACACACACACACACACACACACACACACACACACACACACACACACACACACACACACACACACACACACACACACACACACACACACACACACACACACACACACACACACACACACACACACACACACACACACACACACACACACACACACACATATACACACATGCAGAGTAAGGAGGCATTTAGAGGCGTTACACTGCCTACGTGAGGCCAGTCTTAGAGTATGCCACCTCATCATGGAGTCCCCATCTGAAGAAGCATATAAGGAAACTGGAAAAGGTTCAGAGGTTTGCAACGAGACTCGTCCTAGAGTTAGGAGGGATGGGGTATAAGAAGCGCCTGAAGGAACTGTGCCTTACGACACTAGAAAAAAGAAGGGAGAGGAGGGACATGATCGGAACGTATAAAATACTCAGGGGGATTGACAGAGTGGACATAGACGAAATGTTCACACGGAATAGTAACAGAACGAGGGGACATGGGTGGAAGCTGGAATCTCAGATGAGTCACAGAGATGTTAGGAAGTTTTCTTTTAGCGTGAGAGTAGTGGAAAAATGGAATGCACTTAAGGAACAGGTTGTGGAAGCAAATTTTAAATTTAAAATTCATAATTTTAAAACTAGATATGATAGGGAAATAGGACCGGAGTCATTGCTGTAAACAACCGATGGCTCGAAAGGCGGGATCCAAGAGTCAATGCTCGATTACACACAAAAATCACAATAGCGTGATGCATCAAATGAACAAATCCACAAGGGCCGTGACGAGGATTCGAACCTACGTCCGGGAGCATCCCAGACGCTGATTTAATCGACTGAACTACGACATGGTCAAAAGACCATCACCCTGGTTTGTGCCTCGGAGAGGCTGCAGGATCCAGTAAGTTCAGTAGGACTTCGGTTTCAACTCTTTTGATCATGTCGTAGCTCAGTCGATTAACAAATAGGTGAGTACACACTGCGTATGTGTGTGAATGAGTGTGTGTGTGTATGTAATTACACTAAAGTAAATAGACACACACTCATTCACATACATACATACTCATCAGCCTATGGTTTCATCAGCCTATGGTTTCATCAGCCTATGGTTTCATAAGCAGCATCGGTCCAGACCCCGGTTATTACTCTCTTGGGAGCCGGTCAGCCGAGTGGACACCGCGCTGGACTTTTGATCCTGTGGTCCCGGGTTCGATTCCAGGCGCCGGCGAGAAACAATGGGCAAAATTTCTTTCACCCTATGCCCCTGTTACCTAGCAGTAAAATAGGTACCTGGGAGTTAGTCAGCTGTCACGGGCTGCTTCCTGGGGGTTGAGGCCTGGTCGAGGACCGGGCCGCGGGGAGATTAAAGCCTCGAAATCATCTCAAGATAACCTCAAGATAACCCCGTGTTAATGGTTTGGTGGTGGCGGCGTAAAGGAGATCCCTGAGTTTTGCTAGAAGTCTAGTACCACGTCGTGAGGCTGTAGAATCTTACCCGGTGAACGGCTTTAGACCACATGGCGTGGAATTAGGCTTAGAGTAGCTCTGAGGTTCCCTTGGTTTGAAGAGAAAAAATCAGAATACGGGTAGAGGTAAGTGGTAAAGGAGTAGAGAAGAGCCAACCATCCCCCCGTGTTACAGCGTAACCTGCCCCAGGTGTGGGCGTAACCAGCCCCAGGTGTGGGCGTAACCAGCCCCAGGTGTGGGCGTAACCAGCCCCAGGTGTGGGCGTAACCAGCCCCAGGTGTGGGCGTAACCAGCCCCAGGTGTGGGCGTAACCAGCCCCAGGTGGGGGCGTAACCAGCCCCAGGTGTGGGCGTAACCAGCCCCAGGTGTGGGCGAAACCAGCCCCAGGTGAGGGCGTAACCAGCCCCAGGTGAGGGCGTAACCAGCCCCAGGTGTGGGCGTAACCAGCCCCAGGTGTGGGCGTAACCAGCCCCAGGTGTGGGCGTAACCAGCCCCAGGTGTGGGCGTAACCAGCCCCAGGTGTGGGCGTAACCAGCCCCAGGTGTGGGCGTAACCAGCCCCAGGTGTGGGCGTAATCAGCCCCAGGTGTGGGCGTAACCAGCCCCAGGTGTGGGCGTAACCAGCCCCAGGTGTGGGCGTAACCAGCCCCAGGTGTGGGCGTAACCAGCCCCAGGTGTGGGCGTAACCAGCCCCAGGTGTGGGCGTAACCAGCCCTTGGTGTGGGCGTAACCAGCCCCAGGTGTGGGCGTAACCAGCCCCAGGTGTGGGCGTAACCAGCCCCTGGTGTGGGCGTAACCAGCCCCTGGTGTGGGCGTAACCAGCCCCAGGTGTGGGCGTAACCAGCCCCAGGTGTGGGCGTAACCAGCCCCAGGTGTGGGCGTAACCAGCCCCTGGTGTGGGCGTAACCAGCCCCTGGTGTGGGCGTAACCAGCCCCAGGTGTGGGCGTAACCAGCCCCAGGTGTGGGCGTAACCAGCCCCAGGTGTGGGCGTAACCAGCCCCAGGTGTGGGCGTAACCAGCCCCAGGTGTGGGCGTAACCAGCCCCAGGTGTGGGCGTAACCAGCCCCAGGTGTGGGCGTAACCAGCCCCAGGTGTGGGCGTAACCAGCCCCAGGTGTGGGCGTAACCAGCCCCTGGTGTGGGCGTAACCAGCCCCAGGTGTGGGCGTAACCAGCCCCAGGTGTGGGCGTAACCAGCCCCTGGTGTGGGCGTAACCAGCCCCTGGTGTGGGCGTAACCAGCCCCAGGTGTGGGCGTAACCAGCCCCAGGTGTGGGCGTAACCAGCCCCAGGTGTGGGCGTAACCAGCCCCTGGTGTGGGCGTAACCAGCCCCTGGTGTGGGCGTAACCAGCCCGGGCTGGAGATACTTGTAAAGCAACTTGAGATAAGTGGAGAAGTAACATGACGGGCGCCGCGGGGGGCTAATAACACGCGGAATTACTCGTCTGAATCTTGTCTTGTACTGCAGGAGGCGCCAACTCTGGGAATAACACACCAGCCGACGCAATTAGACGAGTTGCAGTAATATCACACGTGGTGCAACTCTCAAGTAACGCTAAGCAGGTCCTCTCTATAGCTATATATATATATATATATATATATATATATATATATATATATATATATATATATATATATATATATATATATATATATATATATGTCGTACCTAATAGCCAGAACGCACTTCTCAGCCTACTATTCAAGGCCCGATTTGCCTAATAAGCCAAGTTTTCATGAATTAATGTTTTTTCGTCTACCTAACCTACCTAACCTAATCTAACCTAGCTTTTTTTGGCTACCTAACCTAACCTAACCTATAAATATAGGTTAGGTTAGGTTAGGTAGGGTTGGTTAGGTTCGGTCATATATCTACGTTAATTTTAACTCCAATAAAAAAAAATTGACCTCATACATAGAGAAAAGGGTTGCTTTATCATTTCATAAGAAAAAAATTATAGTAAATATATTAATTCAGGAAAACTTGGCTTATTAGGCAAATCAGGCCTTGAATAGTAGGCTGAGAAGTGAGTTCTGGCTACTAGGTACGACATATATATATATATATATATATATATATATATATATATATATATATATATATATATATATATATATGTATATATATATATATATATATATATATATTTATATATATATATATATATATATATATGTATATATATATGTGTGTGTATGTGTGTGTGTGTGTGTATGTACTCACCTAATTGTGCTTGCGGGGGTTGAGCTTTGGCTCTTTGGTCCCGCCTCTCAACTGTCAATCAACTGGTGTACAGATTCCTGAGCCTACTGGGCTCTATCATACCTACATTTGAAACTGTGTATGGAGTCAGCCTCCACCACATCACTTCCTAGTGCATTCCATTTATTAACTACTCTGACACTGAAAAAATTCTTTCTAACGTCTCTGTGGCTCATCTGGGTACTAAGTTTCCACCTGTGTCCCCTTGTTCGTGTCCCACCCGTGCTGAAGAGTTTGTCTTTGTCCACCCTGTCAATTCCCCTGAGAATTTTGTAGGTGGTTATCATGTCTCCCCTTACTCTTCTGTTTTCCAGGGATGTGAGGTTCAGCTCCTTTAGCCTTTCCTCGTAGCTCAATCCTCTCAGTTCCGGGACGAGCCTGGTGGCATACCGCTGAATCTTCTCTAACTTTGTCTTGTGTTTAACTAGGTATGGACTCCAGGCTGGAGCTGCATACTCGAGGATTGGTCTTACATAAGTGGTATACAGGGTTCTGAAAGATTCCTTACACAAGTTTCTGAAGGCAGTTCTTATGTTGGCCAGTCTAGCATATGCCGCTGATGATATTCTTTTGATGTGGGCCTCTGGGGACAGGTTCTGTGTGATATCAACCCCCAGATCCTTCTCTCTATTTGATTCTTGCAGGATTTCCCCTCCCAGATGATACCTTGTGTTCAGCCTCCTGCTCCCTTCGCCTAATTTCATCACCTTACACTTTCCAGAGTTGAACTTCAGCAGCCATTTTCTAGACCATTCCTCCAGTTTATCCAGGTCATCCTGTAGTCTCTGTCTATCTTCATCCGTCTTGATTCTTCTCATAATTTTTGCATCATCAGCAAACATCGAGAGGAATGAGTCTATACCCTCTGGAAGATCGTTCACATATATTAGAAACAGGATGGGTCCAAGTACTGAGCCCTGTGGGACTCCGCTGGTGACATCTCGCCACTCTGATGTCTTCCCCCTCACCGTTACTCGCTGTTTCCTGTTGCTTAAGTACTCCCTTATCCACTGGAGCACCTTCCCTTTTACTCCTGCCTGTTGCTCCAACTTTTTTAACAGCCTTTTATGGGGTACTGTGTCGAAGGCTTTTTGGCAATCCAGGAAAATGCAGTCGGCCCACCCTTCTCTTTCCTGCCTAATTTTCGTTGCCTGGTCATAAAATTCTATTAACCCTGTGAGGCACGATTTACCATCTCTGAACCCATGTTGGTGGTGCGTTACAAAGTTATTTCCCTCCAGATGCTCTACGAGCCTTTTCCTCACGATCTTCTCCAGCACCTTGCATGGTATACAAGTTAAGGAAACTGGCATGTAATTCAGTGCCTCTTGCCTGTCACCCTTTTTGTATATTGGGACCACGTTAGCTGTCTTCCAACTTTCTGGTAAGTCTCCTGTTTCCAGTGACCTGTTATACACCATAGAGAGTGGCACACTTAGTGCTTCTGCACCTTCCTTTAGTATCCATGGTGAGATTCTATCAGGCCCAACAGCCTTTGTCACATCTAGCTCCAGCAGACACCTTTTGACCTCATCACTGGTGAGGTCAAATTCCTCCAAGGTTTCCAAGGTTGCCGCCTCCTCATTTAGTGCAGGGGCTTCTCCTTGTTCTATTGTGAAGACCTCCTGGAATCTCTTGTTGAGTTCTTCACACACCTCCTTGTCATTCTCTGTGTATCTGTTCTCCCCTTTCCGCAGCTTCATCACTTGTTCCTTCACTGCTGTTTTCCTCCTGATATGGCTGTGGAGCAGCTTTGGTTGGGTCTTGGCTTTACTCGCGATGTCATTTTCAAACTGTCTCTCTGCTTCCCTCCTCACTCTGATGTACTCATTTCTGGCCCTCTGGTACCTCCCCCTGCTCTCTGGTGTTCTGTTATTTCTGTAGTTTCTCCATGTTCTTTTACTCAGTTGTTTCGCTACCTTACATTCCTGGTTGAACCATGGGTTTTTCTGTTGTTTTTCGTTTTTCTCCTTTTGGACGGGGATAAACCTGTCTGCAGCTTCCTGGCACTTTTGGGTGACAATATCCATCATGACCTGCACATTCTTGTCTCTAAGTTC
>NC_091181.1:43428396-43443396 GCF_040958095.1 Procambarus clarkii | reverse complement strand
CACTCACTCTAGCACTCACCTAGTTGTCTATCGAGGGTTGAGCTTCGACTCTTGGGCGCATGTCACACTTAAATAAAAAAAAAGCAAGAAGCACGGACTACAGGCGGCGCGGGCCAGCCTGCCGACAAACATGTATCATGAGGGCCGAGGCAGCAGTAGATAACAGCAATATACATCCACGCCGCTCATCACCGCGCTGTGAGGGACGGCGGCCGAGGGACTCGTACATCTGGCACCTTGTGTCCTGCCTACCAGCTGTGTTTACATAGTGACGTCACGGAGGGTAGCCAATGGGACCCGGGGCCCTTCAGATGGCATTAGTGAACAGGGCAAACTTGCCTTTCCGTGGTTCGCTCTATTTATTTACTCAACAGCGAAAGCTTGACTTCGTGGGAGGGGGGGGGGAAAGGGAGGGAGTCGTTCAGTTTACCTCAGCCTAGGGGGGGGGGGGGTTTAGTTTACCTCGGCCTAGGGTTCTAACTAATTTTTGAGTGGCTCATTAATTATTTCGCGATTAAACATTTTGTCTGAGTTGGGTCTTGTAGTCACAACACTGCAATTATGTCATTTTTATTTCTTCATGTTATTCCCCCCCGTGTACCTTACAGCATACAGACTTAATAATGTTGACCTAACGTGTGTAAATGTTACGTGTTGTGAATAGCCTTCGTCTGCTGGCGTTTCTGTTCAGGCTTTTCCAGGAGTGGAGTGAGAGTCGCTCTTGAACTCCTCGCCCTAAACCACTCCACATATAGAAATATTTCACACGTCGCTACAAGTACTTCTCAGAACTTCTTTCACTGACGTTTAGAGCAAAAAATCTGGGCTAATAGAAGCAAATATTTCCCGATAAATGTTTAAGATATTAATGCAATGGTTTAAAACTTTTATCCGTATACGATATAATAGGTGGGGTCGTTGTCCCCTAGTATAATGATCTTTCTTCTCTTCATATAATGGGGAAGGCTGTACTACCTTCACCTTTATCTGTGAGAATGTTTGTTTGGTGAAAGCCAGACGCTCGGGGCTAGCTAACGTAAATTTTCATGGTAATATTTGATTGGCGAATGTCAAAGATTGATTGGGGTCGATTCCCCTCCCCCGCATGTCCCTCTATAAGAACGATCTCCTCCTATTCTGAATCCCAGCGACTCCAATGATGTATGAAACGTAGGTTTGATTATCCATAGAGTATTACACTCGGGCACCTAGTTAACTTTTTTGACACACTGTACTCCCCTTCCCGTCTAAGGTAGCTGCACTGATGTACCTCATGTATTAATAAAAAAATGTAATAAAGATAAAGTTGAATTAGATCTAAGTATCCCCATCTCTACTGTCAAAACTATATTGTTTCAAACACTCAGTTCTAATAGGAAAGAAATTACTGACTCCCAACGACCTGAAAGTACTAGTATAAAAAGCTATGATTTGTTCAGATCTGAAACCTACATCTATGGGCAGCACAAAACGTCCACTAGACTGTGCGACACAGTGGTTGCAAGGATCAGGTTGGGTTACCGTTACCTGTGGCAGGTGGCTGCAGGTGACGGGTCTCCCAATCCTGAGCACTCCAGGTGCAAACTCTGTGAGCAGGAACTACGGCATGATCTCCCGCACTACATCACTGAATGCCCAGTTATTAGACCTTTCAGACCAGTTGGCATGAGGTACCTGGAGCTTTGCAATTACTTTATTCACTCTCGTGTTCTTGATGATATCCTCATGTTGTACCCAAAATTTGCCAGTGCAGGCTAGTGACCATATGGCCCTGTATGACCAACCATCCTGCGAGATGGGGACTTTGAGAGAGAGAGAGAGAGAGAGAGAGAGAGAGAGAGAGAGAGAGAGAGAGAGAGAGAGAGAGAGAGAGAGAGAGAGAGGAGAATTTTCCATTACCCCCATTACTCTCTCTCAGCACCTTCCACTCTCTCTCAACACCTTCCACTCTCTCTCAACACCTTCCACTCTTTCTCAACACCTTCCACTCTCTCTCAACACCTTCCACTCTCTCTCAACACCTTCCACTCTCTCTCAACACCTTCCACCCTCTCTCAACACCTTCCAGACACTCTCAACACCTTCCACACACTCTCAACACCTTCCACACACTCTCAACACCTTCCACACACTCTCAACACCTTCCACTCTCTCTCAACACCTTCCACTCTCTCAACACCTTCCACTCTCTCTCAACACCTTCCACACACTTTCAACACCTTCCACTCTCTCTCAACACCTTCCACTCTCTCTCAACACCTTCCACACACTCTCAACACCTTCCACTCTCTCTCAACACCTTCCACACACTCTCAACACCTTCCACACACTCTCAACACCTTCCACTCTCTCTCAACACCTTCCACCCTCTCTCAACACCTTCCACACACTCTCAACACCTTCCACACACTCTCAACACCTTCCACACACTCTCAACACCTTCCACACACTCTCAACACCTTCCACTCTCTCTCAACACCTTCCACCCTCTCTCAACACCTTCCACACACTCTCAACACCTTCCACACACTCTCAACACCTTCCACACACTCTCAACACCTTCCACACACTCTCAACACCTTCCACACACTCTCAACACCTTCCACTCTCTCTCAACACCTTCCACTCTCTCAACACCTTCCACTCTCTCTCAACACCTTCCACACACTCTCAACACCTTCCACTCTCTCTCAACACCTTCCACTCTCTCTCAACACCTTCCACACACTCTCAACACCTTCCACTCTCTCTCAACACCTTCCACACACTCTCAACACCTTCCACACACTCTCAACACCTTCCACTCTCTCTCAACACCTTCCACTCTCTCTCAACACCTTCCACCCTCTCTCAACACCTTCCACACACTCTCAACACCTTCCACACACTCTCAACACCTTCCACACACTCTTAACACCTTCCACTCTCTCTCAACACCTTCCACACACTCTCAACACCTTCTACTATCTCTCAACACCTTCCACTCTCTCTCAACACCTTCCACACACTCTCAACACCTTCCACTCTCTCTCAACACCTTCCACTCTCTCTCAACATCTTCCACTCTCTCTCAACACCTTCCCACTTCTCCCAGACCTCTCCTACCGTCTCCCAGCACCTTAATCCTTCCATTCCAAAACCTCCCAGTCCACCCCTCCCTCACCCCCACCTTCTCAACACGACCCCTCCCCCTCCCCCCCAATCCCTCCTCCTCTCCCCCCAATTAAAATACATATTATCTGTTGATACAGTAAATCAGGCCTTGCAGCCTTCGTTAGTTACAGGCAGTTCTGTATATCACAATTATTGTGTCAAATGGTTTAATGACGTGATATTACATATTTATTTTTAATTATGTTCATTAATTGCTTAATTACATCACAGCCTTTAACTGCTTTAGAAAACGAGATGAGGACGCAAACTAACACAAAACGAAGCTGGAGAATGTCCACAGGAGCGAGTCTTTAGTAACAAGGAAAACTAAGGTCACTAAACTTTGTCTCTGAAAGGAAGATTAAACACTGGATCTCGACATAAGAACATAAGAACAAAGGTAACTGCAGAAAGCCTATTGGCCCATACGAGGCAGCTCCTATTTATAACCACCCAATCCCACTCATATACATGTCCAACCCACGCTTGAAACAATCGAGGGACCCCACCTCCACCATGTTACGCGGCAATTGGTTCCACAAATCAACAACCCTGTTACTGAACCAGTATTTACCCAAGTCTTTCCTAAATCTAAACTTATCCAATTTATACCCATTGTTTCGTGTTCTGTCTTGTGTTGATACTTTTAATACCCTATTAATATCTCCTTTGTTATGTCCATTCATCCACTTGTAAACCTCTATCATGTCTCCCCTAACTCTTCGCCTTTCCAGTGAATGCAACTTAAGCTTTGTTAATCTTTCTTCATATGAAAGATTTTTAATTACTAGACTTACAAATATTTTTAGAACTTCACTAGAGTAATCAGGTAAGGTAATTATCGGGAGAAAGCATTAAGCCATTGTGATTATGTAGCATGGGATGAATACGGACTATAGTACACATCAGATCTAGATGCGTACACATCTATTCTAGAGTGGAGTACTGATGCACAATGACAGCCCCTTTCAAAGCTGGAGAAATTGCTGACCTGGAGAGCGTGCAGAGATCCTTTACTGCTAGAATTCACTCAGTAAAACATCTAAACTATTGGGACCGACTAAAGAGCCTAAATCTGTATTCTCTTGAGCGCAGGCGGGAGAGATACATAATAATTTACACGTGGAAAATAGTAGAGGGGCTGGTCCCAAACCTGCACACAGAAATAACAGCACATGAGACCAGAAGGCATGGCAGGATGTGCAGAATACCCCCGTTGAAGAGCAGAAGTGCAACAGGTACTCTGAGAGAGAACTATCAACATCAGAGGCCCGAGACTGTTCAACACGCTTCCACTACAGATAAGGGGCATAACTGGCCAACCCCTCACAGTGTTCAAGAGAGAACTGGATAAACACCTCCAAAGGATTCCTGATCAACCAGGCTGTGACTCGTACGTCAGGCTACGAGCAGCCACGTCCAACAGCCTGGTTGACCAGTCCAGCAACCAGGAGGCCTGGGCGATAACCGGGCCGCAGGGACGCTAAGCCCCGAAACCAACTCAAGGTATACTCAAGGTAAGGTATAGACGACAGATATAAAACACATCCAGACCTTTTTATAAATTCCTTAAAAAAACGCTGCATGTAAAGGATAACATCCAGAGATTGAGAATGGGAACAGATTCACAGAAAATGAAAAAGAAATGTGCGAAACACTAAATGAACAGTTCCAAGTGTGTTTGGGCAAAATTAGGTTTTTAGAGAACCAGACACAATGCCAATTCGAGAGGACACAGAGTACATAGAGGTGTCTCAAGACGGAGTGGAAAATTTACTCATGGGGCTAGGAATAAATTAAGAAGTTGAAAAAACGGAGTTTCACCTTGGGTGCTGAGAGAATGTGCAACTGACCTGAGCATTCCACTTCAATTGATATGCCAAGCATCACTGTGCACAGGAAAGCTAGCAGATATATAAGAAAATGCAAACATAGTTCCACTCTACAAAAAATGGTAGCCGAGAAGACCTTCTAATTTAAAGACCCGTATCATTAACAAGCGTGGTAGTCAAAACACTAGAAAAAATAGTTAAAGGGTTGAACACCTGGAGAGTAATGACATAATAACAGACAGTATGATTTTCGAACAGGAAGATCCTGTGTAACAAATCTACTTGGTATTATGATAGTGCCACAGAGAGTCTACATGTACAAGTTGGTTGGGTTGACTGTGTTTATCTGGACCTGAAAGGCCTTTTGACAGAGTCCCACACAAGAGGCTGTTCTGGAAAGTGGAACATGCTGTAGGGGTGACAGGGAGACTGCTGACATGGATGACAAATTGTCTAACTGCCAGACAGATGAGGGCGGTAATCAGAGACAATGTATCTGACTGGCGGAGTATTTTCTAGCGGAGTATCACAAGGTTCAGTTCTTGCACCAGTAGTGTTCATCGTCTACATAAATGATCTAGCAGACGGAATACAGAATTATATGAACATGTTTGCGGATGATGCTAAGATACTGAGGAAGATAGGAGACCTAGTTGATTGTCATGTCCTTCAAAAGGACCTATATAAAATAATTGCTTGTAGCGTCACGAGGCAAATGTAATTCAACAATGTGAATAAATGCCATGTTATGGAATGTGGAATCGGAGAAAATTAGACCACACACAACTTACAAATTATGTGTAAAAGAATTACAGAATACAGAACGAGATCGTGTGTAAACAGTTTTTCATTCATAAACAGCTGGGGTTTGGCTGGCGCATGGAATCACTTTTGGTTCTTTGTTTAAAGGATTTTGTTTTGAATGAAAAGCATGTAAAATTTTATGAATGCGTCTGCGGGGTCGACCGCTGGATGGAATGAACTTGAGTCGAGGATGGGTTGGAATTCAATACCACTCCCCCCCTCCCACATGGGAACCCCCCCTAATGGTACCCCACCTTAAGGGTCACCCCTATAAGGGCGAAACAAGCTGAAGTAAGTGGTGGGTATAGGCTACCATGTGTGTTCTGGAGGAGAGTATGAAGAGAGCCTTCTGGTGTTTCTATAAAGATCTTCACCTAGATAAAAGTGACAGTAGAATGCATGGAGGAGCCATCTCTCTCTCTCTCTTTCTCTCACTCTCACTCTCTCTCACTCTCACTCTCACTCTCACTCTCTCTCTCTCTCACTCTCTCTCTCTCTCTCACTCTCTCTCTCTCTCTCACACACTCTCACTCTCACTCTCACTCTCACTCTCTCACTATTCAGCCTGGGAATCTTGGAGAGTCATGCCCGGGGCAACTCACACGCGCGCGACAGAAAAGTATTCAGCTCTGACAAGTTATAATTGTCGTCTGCGATCTAGACGGGCTTCCTTCTCTCACACCGGCTTAGCTACTGTCAACGGTGCTGGGAGCTGGGACGGTAATGCTGGGAGCTGGGACGGTACTGCTGGGTGCTGGGACGGTACTGCTGGGTGCTGGGACGGTACTGCTGGGTGCTGGGACGGTACTGCTGGGTGCTGGGACGGTACTGCTGGGTGCTGGGACGGTACTGCTGGGTGCTGGGACGGTACTGCTGGGTGCTGGGACGGTACTGCTGGGTGCTGGGACGGTACTGCTGGGTGCTGGGACGGTACTGCTGGGTGCGGGGACGGTACTGCTGGGAGCTGGGACGGTACTGCTGGGTGCTGGGACGGTACTGCTGGGTGCTGGGACGGTACTGCTGGGTGCTGGGACGGTACTGCTGGGTGCTGGGACGGTACTGGTGGGAGCTGGGACGGTACTGCTGGGTGCTGGGACGGTACTGCTGGGTGCTGGGACGGTACTGCTGGGTGCTGGGACGGTACTGCTGGGTGCTGGGACGGTACTGCTGGGTGCTGGGACGGTACTGCTGGGTGCTGGGATGGTACTGCTGGGTGCTGTGAGTGTACTGCTGGGTGCTGGGACGGTACTGCTGGGTGCTGTGATGGAACTGCTGGGTGCTAGGAGTGTACTGCAGGGTGCTGGGACGGTACTGCTGGGTGCTGGGAGTGTACTGCTGGGTGCTGGGACGGTACTGCTGGGTGCTGGGATGGTACTGCTGGGTGCTGGGATGGAACTGCTGGGTGCTGGGAGTGTACTGCTGGGTGCTGGGATGGAACTGCTGGGTGCTGGGAGTGTACTGCTGGGTGCTGGGACGGTACTGCTGGGTGCTGGGACGGTACTGCTGGGTGCTGGGACCAGATGGAGTATCTCCATGGGTTCTTAGAGAATGTATACGTGAACTAAGCATTCCATTTCAACTGATTTTTCAGGCGTCCCTGTGTACAGGCGCTGTAGCTGATGTGTGGAAAAAGGCTAACATAGTTTCAGTCTAAAAAAAATGGCATCAGTTAATTAAAATTATAGACCTGCATCATTGACAAGTGTAATAGTCAAAATATTGGAAAAAATAATTAAAAGTAAATGGGTAGAACATCTGGAGAAAAACGATATAATATCAGAGAGACAGTATGGTTTTCGACCTGGAAGATCCTGTGTAACGAATTTACTCAGTTTCTATGATCGACCCACAAAGATTTTACAGGAAAGAGATGGTTGGGTTGACTGCATCAATCTGGACCTAAAAAGGCTTTCGACAGAGTTCCACGTAAGAGGTTGTTCTGGAAACTGGAACATATAGGATGGGTGACAGGTAAGCTTCTAACATGGATGAAAAATTTTCTAACGATTGAAAAATGAGGGCAGTGATCAGAGGCAATGTATCGGACTGGAGAAATGTCACAAGTGGAGTACCACAGGGTTCAGTTCTTGCACCAGTGATGTTTATTGTCTACATAAATGATCTACCAGATGAAATACAGAATTATATGAACATGTTTGCTGATTATGCTATGATAATAGGGAAGATAAGAAACTTAGATGATTGTCATGCTCTTCAAGATGACCTGGACAAAATAAGTATATGGAGCACCACTTGGCAAATGGAATTTAATGTGAATAAATGCCATGTTATGGAATGTTGGATAGGAAAACAATGACCCCAAACAACGTATAAGCTATGTGAGAAATCTTTAAAGAATTCTGATAAAGAAAGAGATCTAGGGGACTAAGAGATCACCTGAGGACTACATAAAGAACGTTGTGAAAGGAGCCAATGCTACACTTTCTAACTTCAGAATTGCTTTTAAGTACTTGGATTGCGAAATGTTAAAGAAATTGTTCACGACTTTTGTTAGGCCAAAGCTGGAATATGCAGCGGTGGTATGGTGCCCATATCTTAAGAAGCACATCAACAAACTGAAAAAGGTGCAAAGACATGCCACTAAGTGGCTCCCAGAACTGAAGGGCAAGAGCTACGAGGAGAGGTTAGAGGCATTAGATATCCCAAAACTAGATGATTGAAGAAAATGAGGCGATATGATCACTACGTACAAAATAGTAACAGGAATCGATAAAATTGATAGGGAAAAATTCCTGAGACCTGGAACTTCAAGAATAAGAGGTAATAGATTTAAACTAACGAAACAAAGATGCCAGAGAAATACAAGAATATTCATTTTTGTAAAAAGAGTGGTAGATGGTTGGAACAAGTTAAGTGAGAAGGTGGTGGAGGCCAAAACCGTCAGTAATTTCAAAGCGTTACATAACAAAGAGTGCTGGGAAGACGGGACACCACGAGAGTAGCTCTCATCCTGTATCTACACTTAGGTAATTACACACAGGGGCCTGGTAGCCTGGTGGATAGCGTGCAGTACTCGTAATTCTGTGGCGGGGGTTCGATTCCCGCACAAGGCAAAAACAAAAGGGCTAAGTTTCTTTCACCCTGAATGCCCCTGTTACCTAGCAGTAAATAGGTACCTGGGAGTTAGTCAGCTGTCAAGGGCTGCTTCCTGGGGTGTGTGTATGGTGTGGGAAAAAAAGTAGTTAGTAAGCAGTTGATTGGCAGTTGAGAGGCGGACCGAAAGAGCAAAGCTCAACCCCCGCAAACACAATTAGGTGAATACACACACACACACACACACACACACACACACACACACACACACACACACACACACACACACACACACACACACACACACACACACACACACATATAATGAAACTGGAAAAGGTTCAGAGGTTTGCAACGAGACTCGTCCCAGAGCTACGAGGGATGGGGTATGAAGAGCGCCTGAGGGAATTGTGCCTTACGACACTAGAAAGAAGAAGGGAGAGGGGGGACATGATAGGAACGTATAAGATACTCAGAGGAATTGACAGAGTGGACATAGACGAAATGTTCACACGGAATAGTAACAGAACGAGAGGACATGGATGGAAGCTTGAAACTCAGATGAGTCACAGAGATGTTAGGAAGTTTTCTTTTAGCGTGAGAGTAGTGGGGAAATGGAATGCACTTCAGGAACAGGTTGTGGAAGCAAATACTATTCATAATTTTAAAACCAGGTATGATAGGGAAATAGGACAGGAGTCATTGCTGTAAACAACCGATGCTCGAAAGGCGGGATCCAAGAGTCAATGCTCGATCCTGCAGACACAACTAGGTGAGTACAACTAGGTGAGTACACACACACACACACACACACATACATACATTATAATTAGGCTAAGACTGGTTGCACACCTGAAGAACGTTAGGTTTGTATACAAACATCAACATGGGTTCTGGACAGGGAAATCATGCCTAACAAACCTTTTAGAATTCTATGATAAATTAACAAGGATAAGGCAGGACAGAGAAGGTTGGGCAGACTGCATATTTCTAGATTGCCAAAAGGCTTTTGATACAGTACCGCACATGAGACTGCTATTCAAACTTGAGAGGCAGGCAGGATTAAATAGAAAGGCCCTAGTATGGGTAAGGAACTACCTAACAGGAAGGAGCCAGAGAGTAATGGTAAGGGGCGAGAAGTCGGAATAAGGAACAGTAACGAGTGGAGTACATCAAGGATCGGTGCTGGGACCAATTCTATTTCTAATTTACGTTAATAATATGTTTACAGGAGTGGAATTCTACATGTCGATGTTCGCGGATGACGCAAAACTAATGAGAAGAGTTGTGACAGATGAGGATTGTAGGATCCTCCAAGAAGACCTGTATAGGTTGCAGAGATGATCAGAGAAATGGCTACTGGAGTTCAACACTAGTAAATGTAAAGTTATGGAAATGGTATCAGGTGATAGGAGGCCAAAGGGACAGTACACAATGAAGGGGAACAGCCTACCTGTGACGACTCGAGAAAGAGACCTGGGCGTGGACGTAACACCCAATCTAACTTCTGAGGCACATATAAATATGATAACGACAGCAGCGTACTCTACACTGGCAAAAATTAGAACATCATTCAGAAACCTAAGTGAGGAGGCTTTTAGGCCGCTTTACACTGCCTACGTGAGGCCAGTCTTAGAGTATGCCGCGCCATCATGGAGTCCCCACCTGAAGAAACACATAAGGAAACTGGAAAAGGTCCAGAAGTTTGCAATGAGACACGTCCCAGCGTTACAAGGGATGGGATATGAAGAGAGCCTGAAGGAACTGAACCTTACGACACTAGAAAAAAGAAGGGAGAGGGGAGATATGATAGGAACGTATAAAATACTCAGGAGAATTGACAAAGTGGAAATAGATGAAATGTTCACACGGAATAGTAACAGAACGAGGGGACATGGGTGGAAGCTGGAAACTCAGATGAGTCACAGGGATGTTAGGAGTTTTTTTTAGCGTGAGAGTAGTGGGAAAATGGAATGCACTTAAGGAACAAATATTGATGCTGTTCTTAAAAGATTTCCCCATTTTGCACCCGCAAGATAACGTAAGCTTTTAAGGGTTGATAGATGTTAATCTTCTTGTTTAAGGAGCTGTTCACTTGAGACAGTTAAGCAAGTCCCAGCTGTGTCTGGGTACAAGTGACAGGATGAACAACCCAGCGGGTTTTCTTCCTATTGAGGAGTGTTGTACATGCTGCTATTGCGGTATGTCCACTCACAAGATGAGTGGCGCTGCCCAATGAACTCGCCCATCGGGGCAAAATTTAAATTTAAAATTTATGTAAGCAAATTCTATTCATAATTTTAATACTTGGTATGATAGGGAAATAGGATCGGAGTCATTGCTGTAAACAACTGGTGGCTGGAAAGGCGGGATCCAAGAGTCAGTGCTCGATCCTGCAAGCACAAATAGGTGAGTACCAAAAGGTGAGTACGCACACACACACACACACACACACACACACACACACACACACACACACACACACACACACACACACACACACACACACACACACACATACACACATACACACACACACACACACACCGCGGCCGGTTCCTAGCCTCATCTTCAGCTCTGCGTGACCTTTTATCGTTGCAAAACTAAAAAAGTCCGGCAGTTTCAAGCACACGAGAGCCCCGACGCGCCAGCCCCACCACGCCTGACCGGGGGGACGCCTGTACTGACCCGCACCCTCCCCTGCTGATTGTATCAAGGTCGTGATTAGTGGTTGCGCCCTGGGTCGTCATTACCCCTTGAGAACAAACATGTGTTGCGGTGATTGGATACATCTTAGAACCCGGACCAAGAATACAGTGAAGCAGATCACAGCCTCAAGGTTAATGATGGAACGAGGTGAAACATTGGTCGATAGTCACATTAATGTTGTTGGCGGTGATTCAGCCGCGGCGTATTTATATATTTTTTTTTAGTCTCCCCTGGTGTTGTTCGTGTGGTTTTCTTTGGTGGTGGTGTGACTGAGGGCTGTGTTTACCTTTTGTGGGTATTATAATATCGACCTTATGGGTTGTCTAAAGCTTGTACTTATCTTAGGGGAGCCGGTCGGCCGAGTGGACAGCACGCTGGACTTGTGATCCTGTGGTCCTGGGTTCGATCCCAGGCGCCGGCGAGAAACAACGAGCAGAGTTTCTTTCACCCTATGCCCCTGTTACCTAGCAGTAAAATAGGTACCTGGTTGTTAGTCAGCTGTCACGGGCTGCTTCCTGGGGGTGGAGGCCTGGTCGAGGACCGGGCCGCGGGGACACTAAAGCCCCGAAATCATCTCAAGATAACCTCAAGATAATCTTGACTGTGGAATATGTGCTAACAGCAAATGGGCCTAACCAACACACACGCACGAACACACAAACACACACACACACCTACTTTCAAAATTTGATCAAGATTTCATTCAAGGTCTTGATCTAGTCTCACCTACGTGAGACTAGATCTGGAGTATGCAACCACAGCACGAAAACTACTATGAAAAAGCACCAGACGAAACTCGTAAACGTCCAGAGAAATGGATTACGAATATTCCAGGATTTTTTGACATTAAATTAAACAATATACATATGATACTAATCAATATTGGCAAGATAGATATGGCTCAAAACTTTTGCAGAGACGAACAATAGGGATGGAAGGAAATATTTGTTTGGTCTATAAGTTATAAGTAAATGGAATTAACTAGATGTTGTTGTTGAGGTATGCAAACAACAAACGTAAGAGGGGAAAGCGCTAAGCCATTACGACTATATAGCACTTGGAAGGGGTCAGGATAAGGATTGGGGATGGGATGGGGGAGGGGGGAGAAGGAATGATGCCCAACCACTTGTACGGTCGGTGATTGAACGCCGACCTGCAGGAAGCGAGACCGTCGCTCTACCGTCCATCCCAAGTGTCGAGGGATGAACGTCGCGCAATTATTACATCATCAAACGTAGCTAACTTTCCCTGGAGCTGGGGAGACACCTGTTGCATTTGTTGAAATATTATTTTAAAATAATTTACTTTTAAATACATGGAACACATCTCGGATGTGTTTAGTTTGAAAGGATTAAAACACGTTATTCTCCTCAGAAATAGTTAAGGAGGCATTAGAGCCATCCCTCGCGTCCTTTCTAGATACTATCATCCTTTCCATCATACTAACTCATCGCTTCATCATTATATAATCATAACAAAAATTCATCATAACAAAAATTAGTATACAATCTTTCTCATGACGGCCATTGAGTTTTTAAAGTTTTTTTTTTTGCTTAAAATTGAAAGATAATTTTCAGAAGCAAAATGTTGCGTTTGAGTCTACCAATGATCCTTACATAAAGTCCTTCACTACTGTTTCCTGAAGACAGCCTCCAACTATCACAGTTCCTGATGGTTGTCCTCGGCTGCAACTTTTAAAACCACAAATTTAGAAACACATTGAAGGGGGCCACTGACGTGTTCACGTGTAGACGTGAGGGGCCACTTAACAACCACAGGCGATAAGGCGGAACCCAGAGACTAGAGCTCGACACAACCAACACACTGACAAACAAACGTATGTACACAATAACAAATCCCAAACCGTTAAGTCCACTACGGGCTCACCATAGCCCGTGCTACTTTGAACTTTTTGTTCCAAATAGCAAATCTTAATCAACAACAACAGCCAAACCGTTTATGCTCCCCCCAAAATAGGGGGGGGGGGAAATAGGGACCGTTCAGAGGTTGTTGTTATAGATTCATCTACTCGGAACAAGTTCCAGGTAGCACGGGCTATGGTGAGCCCGGTCTGAGGGCCGGGAACCTTCACCCTCAACACACTCCGAACTCGTACGATCTCAAGGAAAGGAAAAAAAAAAAGAGAGGCGCATAACTTTGAATTTCCATTACGGTTGAATCCTCTTGAAGTTGACCGGGATCGACCCGGGACCCCAGGCGACGAGGTGGAATCTTTAGCGGAAGACCCTTTGTCAGGTCATTCTTCCCCCCCCCCCCACACGCTGATGTGTGGGGGGGGGGTGATGAATGAGCCTGGTTAGGTGTAAGAGCTGATACCCGCATGGTGCTAGTAGTTGATACCCGCATGGTGCTAGTAGTTGATACCCGCATGGTGCTAGTAGCTGATACCCGCATGGTGGTAGTAGTTGATACCCGCATGGTGCTAGTAGTTGATACCCGCATGGTGCTAGTAGTTGATACCCGCATGTTGCTAGTAGTTGATACCCGCATGTTGCTAGTAGTTGATACCCGCATGGTGCTAGTAGTTGATACCCGCATGGTGCTAGTAGTTGATACCCGCATGTTGCTAGTAGTTGATACCCGCATGTTGCTAGTAGTTGATACCCGCATGGTGCTAGTAGTTGATACCCGCATGGTGCTAGTAGTGGCTGATACCCGCATGGTGCTAGTAGTTGATACCCGCATGTTGCTAGTAGTTGATACCCGCATGTTGCTAGTAGTTGATACCCGCATGGTGCTAGTAGTTGATACCCGCATGGTGCTAGTAGTTGATACCCGCATGGTGCTAGTAGTTGATACCCGCATGTTGCTAGTAGCTGATACCTGCATGTTGCTAGTAGCTGATACTCCGCATGGTGCTAGTAGTTGATACCTGCATGTTGCTAGTAGTTGATACCCGCATGGTGCTAGTAGTTGATACCCGCATGTTGCTAGTAGTTGATACCCGCATGTTGCTAGTAGTTGATACCTGCATGTTGCTAGTAGCTGATACCCGCATGGTGCTAGTAGTTGATACCCGCATGGTGCTAGTAGTTGATACCCGCAATGGTGCTAGTAGTTGATACCCGCATGGTGCTAGTAGCTGATACCCGCATGGTGCTAGTAGTTGATACCAGCATGGTGCTAAGTAGTTGATACCCGCCATGGTTGCTAGTAGCTGATACCCGCATGTTGCTAGTAAGCTTGATACCGCAATGGTGCTAGTAGCTGATACCGCATGTTGCTAGTAGCTGATACCCGCATGGTGCTAGTAGTCTGATAACCCGCATGGTGCTAGTAGTTGATACCCGCATGGTGCTAGTAGTTGATACCCGCATGTTGCTAGTAGCTGATACCTGCATGGTGCTAGTAGTTGATACCCGCCATGTTGCTAGTAGCTGATACCCTGCATGGTGCTAGTAGCTGAATACCGCATGGTGCTAGTAGT